>NC_060120.1:565700496-565862996 GCF_021461395.2 Schistocerca americana
TTCTGTATCACGTTTCTTGGTAACAGACAACTACTGTTACACAATAAAAACACGATTTTTCCTCCAAATTCGACAAAAAAAATACTGCTCCTCCCAGTCACAGTTAAACTATACGTTCTTTGTCTTTTGGCCATATTGTATTAAGAGTAATCGATCACCCACAAGACAAGTAATTGTATGCACTCTCATATGCTCTTAAATTATACTGGATAGCGTCAGAAAACATGATCATGAAGGAGCTATCAATACAAACAATAATGTTCAAAAAGAGCGAACTTATTGTTTGCGGCAAAGCTTTGTAGGGATTAAAGTGACTGTCTCAGATTCCCAACAACTGAGTTCTAATATTTATTCAGGGATATAACGAATACAGCTTTGAGTATACAAAAACCAATTTTGCTCTGAAACTCGAATTACTATTAGAAATAATAGGGCAAGATCGGCTCTATCAGGCGAGCCGACTCGTGGCGAGGATGACCAACATAAGACCTTCAATTGTCGCCAGTTTGAACATAAAAAATTCCTAGATTTCCGACATGCAATAAATTACGTGGGGGGGGGGGGGAGGTTCTTAAGAACAGGATGCAACACATCGGCTCTGCCCAATGACGTCATATATAAGCCAAAAATAATGCAGAGCGAACATATGAAAGCATAATCGATTATTCACAAGCAAATAAGTGTAGCACAGCGAACATGTAACTTAGAGTTACATCACGTAAACGGAGAGCGTAATCCAATACCGGTAACTCGTTCTTACATGAGAAATTAAAGAACCAAAGAAATGTAACACAGAAAACAAATGTTATAGACATATATAACGTAAATCCATAAATGTGATACAATCTTATACAACCAAAAAACCTTTAGAGAAAGGGGATTACTGAAGTCGATAAACAAAATGAAATTAACGGGAGAGACATGGGAAATAGGGGGTTTCAGGTGGAGAGGAACTAAGAACACGCAACTGCAAACAAGACGACAAACCTCTGAAAAACAAGACACCATTATCCGCAATAGCGGGAAAAACGAAGACTGTACCGTGCATATCACAAAAAATGAAAAATTATGGCTGAAATTTGTTATAAAAGATGTAAAAAATGTGAAATATACCGGCACTGAATTAAATAAGCAGGTAGTGAAATACCTGCAAAAAAACTGCTCATGCTTAACTGACTTAAAATTAAACATAGATACTTCGATCATCGCCATCTTATGCTCTTTTATATTTCCTCATCTTCGCTGTTTACCTCCTCGTCAAAGAAGGAAGTTGAAGTGATGCTAAAGCTGAAGTTGTTGGTTTAGAGTAGCACTGCATAATACCTATCTTTTGCAACAACTCTTTCGGCAGTTCGTACGAACTGCAACCTCTGCCTTCATTTTTTAGCCCATATTTGGCACACAATGTACACGGAAGAGCCAAATAAACTGGCACACCTGCCTAAATCGTATAGGACCCCCAAGAGACGCTAAAGTGCCGCAACACGACATGGCATGGATTCAACTAATGTCTGAAGTAGTGCTGGACGGAATTGACACCATGAATCCTCAGGGCTGTCCACAAATCTGTAAGAGTACGAGAGGGTCGAGATGTCTTGTGAACAGCACTTTGCAAGGCATCCCAGACATGCTCAATAATGCTCATGTCTGGGGTGTGTGGTAGCCAACGGAAGTCTTTAAACTCAGAAGAGTGTTCCTGGAGCCATTCTGTAGCAATTCTGGACGTGTGGGGTGTCGCATTGTCCTGCTTAAATTGTCCAAGTCTGTCGGAATGCAGAATGAACATGAATGAATGCAGGTGATCAGACAGGATGTGGCCGGCCGGAGTGGCCGAGCGGTTAAAGGCGCTACAGTCTGGAACCGCACGACCGCTACGGTCGCAGGTTCGAATCCTGCCTCGGGCATGGATGTGTATGATGTCCTTAGGTTGGTTAGGTTTAAGTAGTTCTAAGTTCTAGGGGACTTATGACCACAGCAGTTGAGTCCCATAGTGCTCAGAGCCATTTGAACCAAGACAGGATGCTTACGTACTTGTCACCTGTCAGAGTCGTATCTAGACGTATCAGGGGTTCCATATCAATCCAACTGCACAAGTCGCACACCGTTACAGAGCCTGCACCAGCTTGAACAGTACCCTGCTGACGTGCAGGGTCCATGGATTCATGAGGTTTTCTCCACACCCGTACACGTCCATCCGCTCGATACAACATGTTTCAGTCATCAGCAGCCCAAGGTCAGTGTTGACGGCCCCAGGCGATGCGCAAATCTTTGTGTCGTGCAGTCATCAAGGATACAAAAGTGGACCTTCGGCTCCGAAAACCCATATCGATGATGTTTCGTTGAATCGTTGAATCGTTTGAACTCTGCCACTTGTTGATGGTTCAAATGGCTCTGAGCACTATAGGACTTAACTACTGAGGTCATCAGTCCCCTAGAACTTAGAACTACTTAAACCTAACTAACCTAAGGACATCACACACATCCATGCCCGAGGCAGGATTCGAACCTGCGATCGTAGCGGTCACGCGTTTCCAAACTGACGCGCTTAGAACCGCACGGCCACACCGGCCGGCACTTGTTGATGGCCCAGCATTGAAATCTGCAGAATTTGTGGAAGGGTTGCACTTCTGTCACGTTGAACGATTCTCTTTAGTCGTCGTTGGTCCCGTTCTTGTAGGATCTTTTTCCAGCGGCAGCGATGTCGGAGATTTGCCGCTTTACCAGTTTCCTGAAATTCACGGTATACTCGTGAAATGTTCGTACAGGAAAATCCCCACTTCATCGCTACCTCGGAGATGCTGTTTCCCAACGCTCATGCGCCGACTAATCACTACGTTAGAATTCACTTACATCTTGATAATCTGCCATTGTAACAGCAGTAACCGATTTGACAACCGCGCCAGACACTTGTCTTATATAGGCGTTGCCGACCGCAGCGCCGTATTCCGCCTGTTTACATATTTTTGTATTTGAGTACGCATGCCTATACCAGTTACTTTGACGCTTCAGTGTGTAATGCAGTGTCCTAACTTTCGTTTTGTTCTTCTCTTTTGATTTCATGTTATTTACAAAACTCAGCACGTGCTCAACATCTGCGTTAGAATGTGGGAGTGACAGCACATGTAAGGCGATACGTGCCAGTTCATGGAAAGGATTTTCCCCTCTGGAGTCTCTATAACAGTAAAATTCTACCGAAAATTTAACACAGTCATTCACATCATGCGACCGTACATTGCGTAAATTATCCCACTGCATGTCTACAGCTCTTAGTATGTCCTTATAGTCTGCAAGCAGTTTTTCTACTTCAATTACAGATAGTTTAACAGGTCTGTGACATCCGTCAGTCTAAAATAGGGCCATTTCCTGCAAAACTTCTGTGTTTTAGGCAAGACGCTGATGTAACTGAATGAATTTAAGACACATTTCACGTATATCCTTCTCAACTTCCTGAGGGAATTCTTCAGTAGACATTTACGTTTCAAATTTATAACCGATGTTTGTCCCGTATAAAATTCAATCTTTTGCCTGGAAGCATAATTCTCGTACAATGAGACTCAATAAGCAGCGACATATAATCCGGAAGTTTTGTGGAATGTTGATTTCCATTTTCAGAGTGTTTGTTTACCGTCTGAACTTGCTTTAGTATCTGCCTGAGAAAAACAAAAAATGCGTAATTACTACGGTCTGCATACACCTGGTATAAAACCTCTGCGGCATAACAATGCTCACTACTACAGTAAAATGAGTTTTCAGCTCAAACTATTATAGAAGTGGACAGCCAACGAGTAATACTGACATTCACAACTTTCAAAGGTAGTTTTCCTTCACTAATTGCTTCAAAAATACCTCATATGGCTCTGAGCACTGTGGGACTTAACATCTGAGGTCACCAGTCCCCTAGAACTTAGACCTACTTGAACCTAACTAGCCTAATGACATCATACACAACCATGCCCGAGGCAGGATTCGAACCTGCGACCGTAGCAGACGCTCGGTTCCAGACTGAAGCGCCTAGAACCGCTCGGCCACACCGGCCGCTAATTGCTTCATACAGTTGCTTGTATGCGACTTGCCCACCTGACTAATGGGAGAACCAGTTGTATGTTTCCCTGTTTAGAAAATCTAAGTTTCTAGGAGGGAATTCTGCAGTAGCATGGGAAATTGCTGGCTGTAGCGAATGACACGGGCATATAATTAGCTGCGAGTGAGGTAATTCAGTTTTAGCTTGGCGTACGCGTCATTGTTGATACCAGTCATCACCGATGCATTGTCAGTCCCAACAGCTATTAATTCCGCATAATATAAACCTCTGTCCTTTATACAAGTCTTTACGGCTGAGGTCGGAGCATCAGCAGTGCATTCACTTAGTTGTATTACCTGCAAGTAGGTTGCAACAACGCATTTCTTTGTTTCTCAATAGTACCTGATGGCTGACCGAACAATTTTGTAACTGAACAATCGTTACTTTCATCAATCAGTAAGCTGTAACCCCTATCACCAATATCTTTTAGTAACTGTTCATCAAACAATGGCCTTATGACACTGCAAACGATAGCAGGGCATTTTTTTCTGAGTATCTTTATTTCACTGGCACCCCTGCTATATGAAAAACACGATCTACAGAATTCGCACATGTGATTAGTTACTCTGAAAGAACAGTGCTTTGCAGTGAATAACGGAATTTGTGCTTCCACTCGTTTTGTTTCAGTATTCACTGGTTTGAATGATAACATGTTGATATGGATCATGAATAGGTGCTTCCCTTTTTTACCTCGTTAGTGTTCATATGTTTCGTTAAATCACTTAATCGTTAAATCACTTAATTTAGCAGATAACTGCACTTCACTCTGCGTAACCAATTTTTATAGTTTTCGCTTTTAGCCACTCTGCTAGAAATCTTTGCAGATACTGCGTCTTACCCATTTCAATGAATTTATGTAAAAATGTCTATCACTGACAAGCTTCTTAATAGCGTGATCGAGGACTGAATTGATTTTGTTATTCTTACTTCGACACCACAGTAAGCACTAGGGTGTGGAATCCCAGGGGAAATTTGGGATATCGTACAACTATATATAGAAATACCGGTATATTGGAAACATTTAGGCGATACTTTCAATCGATATTTACTTTGCGGTGTATCAGTAACACTGATACTTTATGGCTGCTAACAAGGAACGGCGGAAGTTACATCTAATCATTGCGACAATTGTCTCACATTTCATGTCAAACTGAAACTTACAGTTTACTGCCATTCTTTAAGAAGACTCCAGATTAGTCAGTAAAACGCTTTTAAAATCTCCATAAATGTGACCTACCGCAAAACTAAAAATCTTGTCACCATATTGAATTAAAAAAGGATAGATCTAGCGGCAGAATCACTAAGTTGGTCACCCTGGTCGTGGCATCACTCATAGCCTGAGTTACTACTTCAGTTATTATGTATCTTCTACTCTTCTACTCTTTCAATTCCGAAAGTTTTCCTGCGTGCGTAATTGGATTAGCATCCCCGCGAGGAGGAAGCTCCAACAACAGCCCAGCTCCTGTTTTAAGAATGACTTTCTACCTTTCCTACAGAGTTTCGCTATATTAAATCTTTCATTTGGCTTAAATCTGTGCGGTCTCCCCTGCAGTCTAATTCACGCTGCAAAATCACTTTGTTGTTAAGAGTGGCTGGGAGCAAGGTATTCGAGAGCTCTCCTTCAGTGTTACAAACAGTAGTAGAGAAACTCCCAACATTTGAAACTTTGAGTTGGTCCGCCAACGTACTCAAGGTTTTGTTTGAAGCGTCGACCGCGAAATTCGAAGTGCCAGGATCGAATCTCTCTGCGTTCCATTCTGCTTCACTGCGGCGGCTTTTCACTGGAGATTGACAGACTCACTCTACACCATTATAATTCATTTAAGAATGTCAGCTGTGTTAATGTGTTTCATTACCCTTAGACTGAAGCTGTGAGTGGTTTGTTTCTCCTCTACTTCAGCAACCACAATGCAAAATTCATATCGGTCGTGTATCTTGCCCCTCACAGCAGAGCTTCTCGCTCACAGCAAGCCATTTGCCGAACGTTTGATGATCTTATCTTGGAGCCTGTAGAACTCAATTCATTTTTACAAGCCTGTCCAGATAACCAGGTACACACGCACACACACACGCACAAGTACACAGACAGACAGAGAGAGAGAGAGAGAGAGAGAGAGAGAGAGAGAGAGTGGGGGGAGAGGAATATGGACGTCGCGCTATCGAAACGAGTGTCTGCTTATCTTGTGTGTTCATCCTCCTCCGTTGCAAGGTACCGCAAGTGTGGCGCAATCGAGGCATAGTAGATCCAGTAAGTCATACGTGCTTCGGTTTGATATACAAACAGTGACAAAATCACAAGGGAGCTTCTGTTTTCTACCGTCTCTTAACGAAAGAAGTGCTGACCACGATGTGTGGATGTAAAAATATACAAAAAGCTTTTACTACTAATTAATGAAGTTTGATTAATTTTAGAAGTTTAAATTGATACGTTGCCGGCAGTCCAATGTCGTTCTAGTAAATGACAGACTTACTTCCAGAAACATCAATATCGTCGCTTATCGACGAAATATTGTGACGATCTTCCTTCATCTAACTATTGTCCTTTGCTTTTTGCCGTAGAAAAAATTTTCAAAGAAACAACAAACGTAGTCACCGAATTTCTCCTTTAAATTCAAACTTAAAAGCTGCCTTGATGACTTCCAATGCTGCAGTGACATCGAGTACAGGGACATTTTTGTTCTTTGCGCACACTAACGCTTTCACTTGACTTGCCAAATCAGTGTTTCCAGTAGATGTAAACCGAGCCAGTACTAGGTAAGCCGTACCTAGGTGGAGCCTCGTCGGATACTGAGATGGGGATGTAGAAGTGAAGTAAAAAATTTATTAATATAATTACTTGTTATTTAGAACGCAATTACGTGGAACTTTTTGCGACAGAAGTAGTTGATACACCATACTACTCGGAAGATTTCACCTTTCCCAGCACAACTTTTTTCCCTTTTACGTATTTGTAAAACTCCATGCAAGTCAGCTCAAGTCAGCTTGTAGTTAAACTGGAATTGTAAGCACATTGCGGCATACAGTTTTACGGTACTGTCTAGAGGATTGAAGACTTGACAATTTTATAAGCTGTTGTCACTTCTGCAGCAGCAACAAGCACTTCTTCGTGATTACCTTCTTTAGTGATGAATGTAGAAATAGGCTTTGAAGTCGATGCTACCGCGAATCTATTTATAGGATTCCCCGTAGAAATGTGATGCCTCACATTTGCTTTACTTCCGTGAGTTGCTGAGGTGAAACATTCACAAATCACACACAGTGCGTCCTGATACGTACGTTCTTTCTTGACAAATGAACAGTATTTTGTGTAATCATCCGCAAAGTGACACTTTCTCTTTCCATCCCAAGGCATTTTCGTAAGCTTTGATAAGCTAATTATAGCACTTTAGCCAAATGGTTCAAATGTCTCTGAGCAATATGGGACTTAACTGCTAAGGTCATCAGCCCCATAGAACTTAGAACTACTTAAACCTAACTAACCTAAGGACATAACACACATCCATGCCCGAGGAAGGATTCGAACCTACGACCGTAGCAGCAGCGCGGTTCCCGATTGAAGCGCCTAGAACCCATCGGCCACTCTGGCCGGCACACTTTAGTCGTCCAAGTATACGTCACTATACACTTCACACTCTATATACTCGCAGTAAACACTTCACGGCCTATATACTCGCAATAAACGCTTCAAACATTACTAACTTGCACTTATTGTCCGTATTACGTTTAGAAAGAATCGTGTTATCAGATCGTTATTGAAATAGGAACTGACCGATTCTTCCGCATGGCGCTGCTTAAATAGTTCCAGCTGCGTACTATTGGAGCTACTGAGGAATCTGGTATTTTCTCAAATGATGGTGCTAAATTTAGAAGGTGCTTGCATCGTCGATACAGGATACGCAACATCCAACGCCATCTGTGGAACAACCTTGTCAACATAAACTTGTTGATATAAATAAATCTAACAGAGGCTGCATTTACATGTTGCCCTAACAGATGGCATTACTTCAGTACTTCAGCGTCATATTGGGAGAAGAAGGTCCTTAAGGGTGCCGTCTCGATATATCGGGACGGATGGCAACCCTTTCCAATGCCGGTTCCGACCCAAAGGCAGATATGCGTAGACACAGACGTCAGTCGTCAACGCTCGATACTCGCTATTAATTGTTTGTTGTACGAATACTACTGATATCAAAGTAATTACGACTTATGTACCTGCTAAGGAATTAAATCGTAGGTGTATCTAGCAGTATGAAAAAAGACATGTCCATAGCTACCACACACTAGGCGAAATGACCGAGTTGTAACTTACAGCGAAAGGGGTCGAGATTTTTTAAAATCGTTAAAAATGACAAGAAGCATACGATTAAAGCAAAATAAAAAGGTAGATACAATTCCGCTTCGAAATAGCGTTATGACGGAATGATGTATGTTATTGTTCAACATTTAACATTTTGAAACTTTTGTAAATGTTTAAACAAGCTATTAATAGCTTGTTGTTAATACAGTATGTAACGCTAAACTGATTAACACATGTTTTCTGTCTATTTCGTTGTGCACGTTCTTCACTTAGTAAATAACAGGTGATGATCGTAAAAGTTGGGAGTTATCATTGGTGTCCTACATCGCGGTGTAATAGAAATTAGCAATCCTAATGAGTACACTGTATCTGCTTATTTTTACCTTCACCGATATTAGGGAGGAACTTCACGCATTCTCCAGCACATCCATTTGAACTGCTGAGCCAAAACCTTATGACCGGTTCCTAGCGTGACGTTGGAAGCCGCTTGGTGGCGTTGCGGGCATGTGAGGCGACAGCAAAACTATGTGAGCGGAGCAGACACGGATTGGGGGTCACCCTAGCGAAGATATGGGCGTCGAATGCTGAAATCATATATGAAGGTAGTATTTGTTTCCGAAAGAACAGATACCATTGATGACCGTGCAGCTTCTCGGTTGCTCAGATGGATAGAGCATCTGCCAAGTAAGCAGGAGATCCCGGTTTCGAGTCCCGGTTGGGGCACACATTTTCAATATGTCTCCAATTACGTATAACAACGCCTGTTTGCAGCTAGGGTGTCGATTTAATTATCATTTCAATGGTGAAATCCATTGAGATAAGCGACTTTTACAAGGAGCAGGCTATTATTACGCAGAGTCTGTGAACGAGTGTCTCGAAAACGGTGAAAGTGATCGAATGTTCAAGTGCCACTGTTGTGAGAATCTACGGAAATAGGTAGAAGGATAGTGAAACTACCACTAGGCGCTAAATGGGTGGACGTCCAGGGCTCTTCACAGAACATGGCGTTCGAAGGTTTGGCCACTCTGTAAAGTAGGACAGATGGTGATCTGTTGCATCTCTGACGAAAGAGCACAATGCTGGTGTACGCACAAGTATTTCAGAGCTCACGGTTCATCGAACACTGTTGAACATGCTCTGCAGCAGAAGCCGGCCGCGGTGGTCTAGCGGTTCTGGCGCTGCAGTCCGGAACCGCGCGACTGCTACGGTCGCGGGTTCGAATCCTGCCTCGGGCATGGGTGTGTGTGATGTCCTTAGGTTAGTTAGGTTTAAGTAGTTCTAAGTTCTAGGGGAGTGATGACCTCAGATGTTAAGTCCCATAGTGCTCAGAGCCATTTGAACCATTTTTCTGCAGCAGACCACCCCCACGTGTTCACATGTGAACCCAACGACATCGTCAGTTACTGTAGTGGACACGGGACCGTCATGATTCGACCGTCGATCAGTGGAAACGTATCGGCTCTTCGGGTGAGTCACATTTGTGCTGCACTAGGTCGATGGTCGCTCCACAAACGCCGTCATCGAGGTGAACGACGGCTCGAAACTTGCAGCGTGCCACGGAAGCAGGCTGGTGGGAGCAGTATTATGCTGTGGGAGACATTCACTTGCGCTTGCATGGGACCTGTGGTATTAATCGAAGATACGCTGACAGCTGCACCTGCATCCGTTCATGCCTGATAGCTTTCCCGACGGCAATGTCATCTTTCAGCAGTGTCAGGGGCATTATAGTGAACTTACGTCTATGCCTTGGCGACCAAATTCACCTGATACGGCTTCTGTGGAACACGTCTGGGTCGCTAATCGGCGCCATCACTGCGTACGCATATCAGGGGCCCTTTATTTATGCGAATTACGTGACATGCGAGTGGACATTAAATGCCACATACCTCCACAAACCCACGAACAAACTGTAGTAACCCTGATACGCAGAATCAGTGATGTACACTCTAGACATTAAAATTGCTATACCACGAAGATGACGTGCTACAAACGCGAAATTTAACCGACAGGAAGAAGATTCTGTGATATGCAATAATTAACTTTTCAGAGCATTCACACAAGGTTGGCACCCGTGGCGACACATACAACGTGCTGACATGAGGAAAGTTTCCAACCGGTTTCTCATACACAAACAGCAGTTGACCGGCGTTGCCTGGTGAAACGTTGTTGTGATGCCTCGTGTAAGGAGGAGAAATGCGTACCATCACGTTTCCGACTATGATAAAGGTCGGATTGTAGCCTATCGCGATTACGGTTTATCGTATCGCGACATTGCTGCTCGCGTTGGTCGAGATCCAACGACTGTTAGCAGAATATGGAATCGGTGGGTTCAGGAGGGTAATACGGAACGCCGTGCTGGATCCCAACGGCCTCCTATCATTAGCAGTCGAGATGACAGGCATCTTATCCGCATGGCTGTAACAGATCTTGCAGCCACGTCTCGATCCCTGAGTCAATAGATGGGGGCATTTGCAAGACAACAACCATCTGCACGAACAGTTCGACGACGTTTGCAGCAGCATGGACTATCAGCTCGGAGACCATGGCTGCGGTTACCCTTGACGCTGCATCACAGACAGGAGCGCCTGCGATGGTGTACTCAACGACGAACCTGGGTGCACGAATGGCAAAACGTCATTTTTTCGGATGAATCCAGGTTCTCTTTACAGCATCATGATGGTCGCATTCGTGTTTGGCGACATCGCGGTGAACGCACATTGGAAGCGTGTATTCGTCATCGCCATACTGGCGTATCACCCGGTGTGATGGTATGGGGTGCCATTGGTTACACGTCTCGGTCACCTCTTGTTCGAATTGACGGCACTCTGAACAGTGGACGTTACATTTCAGATGTGTTACGACCCGTGGCTCTACCCTTCATTCGATCCCTGCGAAACCCTACATTTCAGCGGTATAATGCACGACCGCATGTTGCATGTCCTGTACGGGCCTTTCTGGGTACAGAAAATGTTCGACTGCTGCCCTGGCCAGCACATTCTCCAGATCTCTCACTAATTGAAAACGTCTGGTCGATGGTGGCCGAGCAACGGGCTCGTCACGATACGCCAGTCACTACTCTTGATGAACTGTGGTATCGTGTTGAAGCTGCATGGGCAGTTGTACCTGTACACGTCATCCAAGCTCTGTTTGACTCAACGCCCAGGCGTATCAAGGCCGTTATTACGGCCAGAGATGGTTGTTCAGAGTACTGATTTCTCAGGATCTATGCACCCAGATTGCGTGAAAATGTAATCACATGTCAGTTCTAGTATAATATATTTGTCCAATGAATACCCGTTTATCATCTGCATTTCTTCTTGGTGTAGCAGTTTTAACGGCCAGTAGAGTATTTCTTTCCAAAGACGGACAACCAAGCTATTAAGTAACTAACGTAAGGACATCACACAACCATGTCCGAGGCAGGATTCGAACCTGCGACCGTAGCAGCAGCGCGGTTCCCGACTGAAGCGCCTAGAACTGCTCGCCCACAGCGACCTGCTACGCAGTTGCTTTAATCACGAAATACAGGAAATCCCTTGTTATGTAGGACAGGTGCGAATCCTAGCAATCATTTGAATTTAGGTTTTTAACAGTATTGAAGAAAATGATTCTTCCAAATTCTCCCGAATTCATGGCGAAATAGTTCACGGGTGAACGGCCGGATGTCAGTGTCCATCAGACGTAATATTTTGGCAAACGACAAGTTGCCATCATCAGGTGTGTTGAACGATTGATTACCTGTGCGCTCAAGCAGGTCTTGTTTCTCCCAGCTCCTCTCCTCCCCTCTTACAACGAACATCTCTTCCCTGACCCCTTCTCCCCCCTCCCCCCTCCTCGTCTTTCTCCTCCTCTCACTGACACGGTACTCCGTTCGAAGTCAGTTCGTTGTGGGATATGCCCTTCTTCTTCTTAATCACGGCAAGTTCTTGTCCCAAGGATGTAGCCGCTATCACGTCTGATTAATGTATATATGCAACATTGGCAGATGATCTGCCAGCCCCGGACTACAATCGTCAGAGTTCGTCCTTGGTACTACCAGGTAGCGTCCGTGTTTCAGATGGTGGGCAGGAGACAGTCTTCACTTGGTGTTTCCGAAGAAATTTTCCTATTTTACCGGATAATGTACCACGAAATGGAATAAACACAACGGTCACATCCTTTTGAGGTTCCCCTTCTACCTCTGCCTGTTGTACAATCGGTGTAGGATGGAGGGCTCGCCGAATTTGCAGTGTCGAAACACCGTCTTCTTCAGATTCTCAGATTCTTGGTTCATTCTAATTGTGAGAGGAGGTATGAATCATATATGCTGATGTTTTGAGCACTGCGTTTTCTACGCCACGTGGTATCAGCTGCCGGCGTCTTATCGGTTTGCGTCTTACGGTAAACACCGTCGACCAACGTGCCGTCTGATATGGTTTCACCAGGACATCCAGAAAGAGGAACACTCCATCTGTTTCGATTTCCAAGGATAAAATTGTTGTTCTGGTGTATGGTGTTGAGATGTACGAGGAAATTATTCAACTTGTCTCTTCCATGAGCTCATGACGAAGAATTTGTCGACGTACGATAAAAAAGCCGATAGGTTTCCTTTGAACTAACTACCAGGCTTCCTCTTCGAAATGCTCCAAATACATTTCAGTGACAGCTGGTGAAAGTTAATCCCCTGTAGTTACTCCTTCCTCCTGATCGTAGTGAGCAGCGTCGAAAAGAAAGTATATCATATTTACGAATTACCTTCAGGTGGAGGGGGAGCAAGAGCGCAGACACCGTCAGCTTGTATGTCCCATGGCGCGAACCTCGGACGAGTGAAGGCGAGAAGGAGATGTTGGACGCTCACCCACACTGTGTGCGGACTGCACACCGAACAAAAGATGGGAGGAACGAGGGCAGCCCTGCGCCAGCCCCAAGGCAATCACTTCGTCAGCACATCTGACAGTGACTTTTTCTTTTTTTTTTTTTTTTTTTTTTTTAATACTCAAGAATAATCGCGAGCAAATGAGATATTAGTTTTACGTGGTGCTGTTCTTGCAGAGATGTCCGAAAGAACAGACACCATTTTTATCCTGCAGCCACTATGAATGAAGACATAAAGGACATGACATTAGCTGCCAGCAGACAATGATTTATATCAATGAAGAAAGTTGAAAATTTGTTCTGGATCAGGACTCGAACCTGGGTCTCCTGCTTACTGGGCAGATTTACTGACCACTGCGCCATCTGGAGACGTGGTCATCATATCTGCACGGACTGCCCTAGAGCACCTCCCTTCAGAACCAAATTCTCAACTTCTCTGAAAGAACAGACAACACATATATAATTACCTCGAGGACGTTCAATGATCCTTTGTGCGTGGATTCACACCACGCTCAAACTTTTACGAGAATCGACTAAATGTTTTGGGTAATAAGAATGGGCAAGGGGCACTACATCAGTAGCGAGTGGATAAGTTCAGAATTTGGGTCTGACGGGAGACATGATAGAGTGGTCTGTGTAGCTGTGGCGACGACTGTGTCTGGATGGCGTAGTGGCAGCCCATCTGCGGAGTAAGCAGGAGAGCTGGGATCGAATCCCAGTCTGGTACCAATTTTCAACTTCACACATTGATAAAAATAATGCCCACTGGCCGCTAATGTCTTTAATTCCTTTGTGTCTTGATATATCAGTTGCTTCGAACATAATATCGTCATTTTCTCCATGATCAGAGGCTCGTGTATCGTCACCATTTATCTGCATGAAATGTGGAAATAAGCGTAAGCAAGTATAATAGAATAATTAAGTTTAATTTAATTGCGTAGGCTTGCGCAGGCAGAGACAGTTGACATAAGAGTTTTCTGAGCGACGTAATGTAAAAAACTATACTGGAGAAACCAACGTTTCGGCCACGGTTATAGTGATCGTCTTATGGGTCAGTAGGACTCTGTAACCCGTATAGTTTCTTACATTATGACGCAGTGCCGTTCTCAGAACTTCTTTCTGTCTATGTTTAACCTGTTAACTTTTGACTAATATAAGCACCAAATTATAGGGGTAAATATAGACTTCAGGCATATACTCCTGACAAGAAGCTCCCTGTTTTTGAACCGAGTTGTTCAACATTACGACATTTCGGCAAACCAGTCGTCATCTTCGCCAGCGGGCGGGAAATGCAAGACTTTTTTTCTCAGGATTGCACATATTATCGCTATCAGTGGGACTGAGAGCTGGTAATGTCTACAATAAGGCAGGAATCCTCATGTCCATGGGGCGCTAATTAAATTAGTGGGTCGTTTGGGAAGCGATGGAATGCTGTATTTCCTTGCTGAATTGAACGTTTGGCTCTGAGCACTATGGAACGTAACTTCTGAGGTCATCAGTCCCCTAAAACTTAGAACTACTTAAACCTAACTAACCTAAGGACGTCACACACATCCATGCCCGAGGCAGAATTCGAACCTGCGACCGTAGCGGTCGCGCAGCTCCTGACTGTAGCGCCTAGAACCGCTCGGCCACTCCGGCCGGCAATTGAACGTTTCCAATAGGGTAAATGCGTTTAAAAAAGGCATATCTGTTTTCAAACCAGACAGAAGTCATCTCGTGGCGCCATAAGTTTTGTTTATGCAGATTTCAAAAGTAGTAGTATTCCGTTCAAAGGGGTAAGCTGATATGCTGTGCCGTAAAAATATTCTTTGTTTTGGACATTTTATCGCTAACGGAAATTCATCTGTAGGTTCTGAAGTTTTGTGAGCTGTCTTATTTCATTTCCAACAGTTAGAGAAATGCGTAGCTGAAGGAACACGTGCAAAAGCGTACCTAGAACCTGAGCTTGTGGGGGTAACATATGTTAGTTTCGAACAATGTCTAAACGGCTTGAGGTTTCATCCCTCAGCTAGTCAATATCCATTTCATGTTCTTTTTTCAAACTGATACTGTACTCATATGTCTATGTCTGGGGGCAGGATTTTGGTTCAGTTTGCGTTTTTCCTCTTAAGGAGGAGGAGGGGAGGAGGTGGTGCTTAGAGTAGGCCCTTGCAAATGTGCCGTTGTGCTTGAGGATAATGTACATGGTGAAGGGAAAGAAAAATCTTGCTTCACAACTTTTCTGCTACTCAACTGTTTCTGTGCTCTGGCAAAGAAGAACTAGGAGGTAGTAATTGTGTACTGAAACTTCCTGGCAGATTAAAACTGTGTGCCCGACCGAGACTCGAACTCGGGACCTTCTTTCAGGAGTGCTAGTTCTGCAAGGTTCGCAGGAGAGCTTCTGTAAAGTTTGGAAGGTAGGAGACGAGGTACTGGCAGAAGTAAAGCTGTGAGTACCGGGCGTGAGTCGTGCTTCGGTAGCTCAGTTGGTAGAGCACTTGCCCGCGAAAGGCAAAGGTCCCGAGTTCGAGTCTCGGTCGGGCACACAGTTTTAATCTGCCAGGAAGTTTCATATCAGCGCACACTCCGCTGCAGAGTGAAAATCTCATTCTGGAAACATCCCCCAGGCTGTGGCTAAGCCATGTCTCCGCAATATCCTTTCTTTCAGGAGTGCTAGTTCTGCAAGGTTCGCAGGAGAGCTTCTGTAAAGTTTGGAAGGTAGGAGACGAGGTACTGGCAGAAGTAAAGCTGTGAGTACCGGGCGTGAGTCGTGCTTCGGTAGCTCAGTTGGTAGAGCACTTGCCCGCGAAAGGCAAAGGTCCCGAGTTCGAGTCTCGGTCGGGCACACAGTTTTAATCTGCCAGGAAGTTTCATATCAGCGCACACTCCGCTGCAGAGTGAAAATCTCATTCTGGAATTGTGTACTGTTGAACTAACTAAATTTGGCACCTACAGACATTGTCTTACACAGAAAGAAAATTTAAGTGAAAACTTGTGTTCAGTGAATGAATTATACCTGATAGAGTTGTGATATTACAGCTGTGTTATATTTATATTTTTCAGTTATGCCACAGTTACACTTTAGTGATTTTTTAAATTTATTTAATCGTGTCATAAACACACACTATAGCTTACAAATTATACAATATGTTCCAAAACATGGTACTATAAGCATTACAATTACAATTAAATGCGGCGTGACCAGTATGTAGCAACTTCGCATGCTTCCTTGATGGCATCGATGACATTCTGTGGCGTGCATGACGTTGGATATAGGCTGCAGACAAGATGATGACTCATTGTCTGTTCTTCACCACATGCTGTGGAGTCGCATGCATATCCCCACTTTTTCAAGTTGGTCTTCGTTCTTCCAACTCCTGTTGAGGGTCTTCCATATTGACCAACTTTCTTCGTGACCTCATGGGAGGATTTCGGTCGGGATCATCCACCCTGCAAGGTGGCTGCATCTGAAACGCCATGAGTTCACTCTGAAGTTCGAAGGTGGTTCAGTGAGACTTTCAGTTGAATGGAGAAAGCTTTTCCTTCACTTGAGCCTTGGTACTGCTGGCTGATACCTGTGTAGTGCGAGGGTCTTCAGCTTCATTGCCTTAGACTTTTCCAGTCTGGATGCACATTCACGACGGATGTCTGGAGGTGAGATACTCTCTAGACAATAAACTTTATCAAGTGGTGTAGATCTCCAACTTCCCGCAATGAGTCTGCAGGTTTCATTCAAGGTGATATCCACTTGTTTAACACAACTAGATCTGCACCAGGCTGGGCAAGCATATTCTGCAGCTGAATAACAAAGAACTACAGCAGAAGTTCTTAAGATGCGAGGATGCGTCCCCCAGGTTGTACCCGGTAATTTCCGGAGAATGTTGTTTCTTGCAGATATCTTCCTTTTGCTGTTCAAGCAGTGTATTCTGTAGGTAAGTGCTCGATCAAGAGTTCCTCCAAGATATTTGGGAGTGAAGCAGTGTTCTAATTACTTACCTTCCCAGAACACCTGCAATTTCCTTGCTGCATGCTTATTTCCAAGATGGAACGCACAAATCTGTGTTTTTGGTGGATTTGGCTTCAGCTGGTTGCCTTGGTAATAGCCACTTCGAATTTTTAGAGTATGGGAGAGCTCCTCTTCAACATGTTCAAAAGATGTTCCTTGAACTGCTGGAACGACATCATCAGCGTAAATAAATCTCTTTGTCTCTTGCGTCCAGGGCTGATCATTTGTGTAGACGTTAAAAAGTATTGGAGCTAGCACACTACCTTGTGCAAGGCCGTTCTTTACATTCCTCCATCTGCTCCGCTGACCTTGAAATGCAACAAAAAACCTTCTGTTCTGAAGAAAGCACTCAATCATTTGGATGAATTTGTAATCCCCAGTTATGTTAAGCTCTTTATTTAACAATGTACGGTGGTTAACAGTATCGTAGGCTGATGTGAAGTCAATAAAAGCTACACCAGTGACTTTGTTGTTTTCATAGCTGCTTTCTGTATACTGTGTTAGGTGCAGTACTTGTAAAGAACAGATTTGCTTTCTGTATACTGTGTTAGGTGCAGTACTTGTAAAGTACAGCTTCTCCCTGGTCGAAATCTGGCTTGTTCTACACATCAGACAGTCTGTCCAAAATCATTCTTTCCAAGATTTTATGTAAATGACACAGTAAGGAGATTGGTCGGTAGTTGTTGGGATCCCTTGCGTTGTTTCCAGGCTTTAGTATTGCAATAACTCTGGCTTTTCTCCACAATTTAGGGATTTTGCAGTAGTTGATGCAGTTGTTGAATAACTCCAAGAGCCATTGCTTACTGGCAGGACCAAATCTTTTACGTTGTTCAATGCAGATGTCATCCATACCTGCCGCCTTACCAGTTTTGCATTTATTCAGTGGTCTATTCAGATCTTCCATTGTAATATGGTAAGAGACTATGCTGTTTTCCTGACACATCAGTTTTTCGGCGTTTTGTTTGGGTCCAATTCTAGCTTTCCTTGGCTTGTCGTTCTCCACGAGCTGACTTGCAATTTGATTTGCAGAAATGTTACTACGTAGTGAGGACTTTGTTGTATCATTACTGAGGTGTCGGAAGTAACCTCCGCCGGCCGTTGTGGCCGAGCGGTTCTAGGCGCTTCAGTCTGGACCCGCGTGACCGCTACGGTCGCAGGTTCGAACCCTGCCTCGGGAATGGATGTGTGTGATGTCCTTAGGTTAGTTAGGTTTAAGTAATTCTAAGTTCTGGTGACTGATGACCTCAGATGCTAAGTTCCATAGCGCCATTTCCATAGAGCCATTTGAACCATTTAAGTAACCTCCAGGCATTGTAACTATTTCTTCCCATATCTAGTTCTTCCATTAATTTATTCCATTGGTTGCGTTTAGATTCAGAAATGGGGGAAATAACACTCTGCCCGCTAGAGATAGTTTCATCACTGAAAGGGTCGTTTTTGAATAGGTCTTGATATTCTTTCAATAAACTGAATGTTTCGGAGGTAAGGCCTTGAATGTAACTGGTCCTGCAGCCTCTAGGAATAGTTTTTCTTGAGCTGTACTGGATTACTTCCAGAAACTCTTCATATGCCTCAGGAACGGGATGAATTGTTGTAATCCTTTCATCAAGCATTGTGGGGAATGTTTGCCAGTTTGCCTTTTTGAAATTGTACCTTCACCTGAAGGGCACGGTGTGTGGGCGGACTGCAGGTACCAACTGACACATAATTGGACGGTGTTGTGTGTGAGGAATCGGTGTGCAAACAGATTTGATACTTTGTTCAGCCAATTTCTCACTCACAAAAGTAAGATCAGTGTTATATCCGCGTTGCCATCTACCACTATTGAAAGACGGAGGAAGTTTATTATCGTGTATGAAAGATGGTTGATGCAGTTCTGCCCATTCTACTATTGCATCTCCATTTGGATCATCATATGAGTAGCCCCAAACAGTGCTATGGCTGTTGAAGTCACCAATAATTACAGATCGCTACAGTCTGTTGAAATTGGCAGGAGTATTAAATAAGAATGCTTCATGAGGAGGCTTGTAGACAGAGGAAATACCAAGGTTACTAACTTCTACAGTAATGATTTCAATGCTATTTTGCTCTATGATGGAATTCGTGAGAATCTGGAGATCGAATTTGGCAAAGATGGCACTCCCATTTTGGCCATGAGGTCTTTCAGCCACCAATTTCATTAGGGCGTCTTTGATGAATGTCTTTATGTGTTTCTTGGACGCATAATAGATCGCATTTGTGTGTACAACAAAGGTTGTGTGACAGCTCCTTTTTAACGCATTGATAAACCTTCAGTGTTTAGAAAGATGATTGTAATGCTTGGCTCTGGTACTAGCCTTTCTCGATTGTTGGATACCATCTTCCTCATCTTACATTGAATGTATGTTTGTTTCTGGAATGCTGACGCTCAGTTCAGTATTGGAAATAGATTCCAAGTACCTATGCAGGAGCAACACGTGCAGGAATCAGCTTTTTAGTGATCGAATCTATCTTTAAATAACTGTCACAGTAACCTATAACATCACTACGTGTGCAATTAAAGCCACTTATTTCTCTAAAATATAATAGGCATTCCGTGCTATGTGCAGACATTTATGCCTACATCTTCATTTGCATTCGTACTCTGCAAACCACTGTGAAGCCCATGCAGAGGTACTTGCCACTGTACAATTCTTAGGCTTTTTTTCCATTCTGATCATTTATGGAGCCCGGAAAGAATGATTCCATAAACGCTTCGTGCGTGCCGCAATTACTCTAGTGTTTCCTTCAAAGTCCGTAAGAATGCGTAAGTGAGCAATACGTAGGTGACTGGAGTTTAGTCCTACATTCATCCCTTGAAGTTTTTTCTTGGAACTTACTACATAGGTTTTCGCTGGGACAGGTTAGGGACGCGCGAATCGCTGAAGTGGCGTCTAATTGAAAGACTTGCAACAGGCCGTCCAACCACAAGAAATCATAATCACCTTTATGTACCGGCTAGTCTGCGTCTATCTTCAGGCTTTTATCAGTTTACTTCTTTCAGCATCTCCGTGACACTCTTCCACGCGTTAAACAAACCTGCGACCATTTTGAATAAGGAAAACCACTGCGACTGTTACAATATTTATTCAAAGACGCAACCGATTTCGCAAACTATATTTGCATTGTAAGGTGTTTATCTATATACAAATGTGTAAAACAACTTATTAGAATTCTGGCCGCGGCAGGCAATGGAAAATAAAAGCGATTAGGTTTGTGTGTACTTACAGTCAATCCATAAAAGACATCTGTTTAAAAGCCGGAAAAACCACATTCCCCAACATTCTCATCAAAGAATTTAAAACTTCTAACTCGAAAATGTGCCAACGCTCATAAATAAAAAAATTGGCTATGGCCATCCCGACGTCTAGAAATGAACCCGATGAAAACGTCAGAAGCAGGAACGTAATGGGTATTGAATTAATAATTTGTAAAGACGTTCTGCGGAAAAACCGCTTATGAGAAGTGGTAGAGAAGAAAAGTTTTAGAATAATGTCACATTTTACCTCTAATGTGTAGTCAGTCTGGGTAGAAAGCGTTGCTGTGGCAGCAATTAAACTAACACTAAGCCGCAGCGGGACCCACTGGGAAAGTTGCGCATGATTGGGGGTTTGCCGTACATTTTTATAAACAGACTGTAATAATCAAAACCAATACATTCGTTTTCTGAGCCGCTTATGTCAAAATTACTTGTCATTTACTTAATTTCGTAACATTTCCAGCTCCTACTAAATTTAATATATAGGGCATTAATACTTGAATGATATTCCTCCTTTCTTACCAAATTGGAAAAATTTTATCAGTGTAAATATCTTTTTTAAAAAAATTATGTGTTTAAATAATTATTAATTTTAAGGGCATGACATTGGGTATTAATGCCCTATAGGATCTTTGATAGTATCTGAAAAAAATGTTCAAATGTTTGTGAAATCTTATGGGACGAAACTGCTAAGGTCATCAGTCCCTAAGCTTACACACTGCTTAACCTAAATTATCCTAAGGACAAACACACACACCCATGCCCGAGGGAGGACTCGAACCTCCGCCGGGACCAGCCGCACAGCCCGTGACTGCAGCGCCCCAGACCGCTCGGCTAATCCCGTGCGGCAATAGTATCTGAAAATGTTTCGAAATTGTAACAGTAATTTTGACGTAAGCGACTCAAACAGAACGTAGTGCTTCTGATTATTGTAGTTTGGTTTTAAAAATGTGCAGCCAACCCCCAACATTTAAGTCTGAGTACCTTATTACTCCTTGTCTGCCACATTGCAGATGCACAGCTTTCCCTGTAGACCACACTATAGCTCACAGTTCAATACTGTCAACAGTAACGCTTCTTCTCCAGGCTTTGTACATTGAAGGTAAAATGTGACATTCTAAAATACATGAACTATATTTGCAGCTGCTAATATGGACAACCATCAGGCGTATAGTGGAATGACGATAGTGGAAATTTATGCCCGACCGGAACTCAAACCCGGATATCCCGCTTATTGCGAACGGTCGCATTACCATTAAGCCCGGTTCCCATTGCAGCGTGGCGGCGTGGAACGCGGCAACGCCAGTGGCAAGCGTTTCCCGCGGTGAAGCGGTGGCTCTCGGATTTGACGTTCCCATCTGGAAATTGCGTGGTTCGTGGCGTGGGTTCCTGTAGTCATGTCCTAGTTCATGAACCACGGGCAACGTATGAGTGGCCAAGTAAGTGGTCCCGACAGTCGGGATACCAGTTACTTTGGAGTAAGGCTGGGCATCTCGGACATATTCTGAGTCATGGTCACCTTTGTGCTCATACGGCAAAGACTACCAAATCCACCGGTTAGTCTCTGAACCGTTAGGGGTAAAACTCAATGGGACTCGGGGCAAGTAAGGCTAGCAACCTGCTTCCCTGGTACTTTAAATATGATGCTGGCAACAATCAGAGCAAAATGCCTCGGACCTTTGGAGGTGACGTAATCCCACCTCTAACTGACAAACCAGGGACTCCTAAGACACGACTTGCAAACAAATGGTAATGAGATGGGGAGCTATCAATATCAAAGGGGGCTACTCTGGGAAGAAGGTAGAGCTGGCAGAGGCTGCAAGTAAGATGGGGCTGGACGTTTTAGCTGTTAGTGACATTCGGGTAAGGGGTGAGAAAGAAGAGGAAGTGGGAGCATACAAGGTCTACCTGTCAGGAGTCAAAGCAGGAATAGCACAATGGGGTGTAGGGCTTTACATCAGGAAAGAAATGGAACCCAGCGTAGTTGCAATAAGGTATGTAAACGAACGACTGATGTGGTTAGATTTGACAGTGTCTAGCAAGAAAATTAGGATTGTGTCAGTGTATTCGCATTGTGAAGGGAGAGATCAAGATAAGATGGTTAGTTTTTATGAGGCACTCAGTGATGTAGTTGTTAGAGTAAAGGACAAGGACAGTGTTCTGCTCAAGGGTGATTTTAACGCCAGGATTGGAAATCGAACAGAAGGGTATGAAAAGGTTATGGGTAAATTTGGAGAGGATATGGAGGCAACCAGGAACGGGAAACAACTCTTGGATTTCTGTGCCAGTATGGGATTAGTAATCACAAACTCCTTTTTTAAACATAAGAACATTCACCGGTATACTTGGGAAGGCAGGGGAATCAGATCTGTCATTGACTATATAATAACAGATCAGGAATTCAGGAAGGCTGTGAGGGACACACGTGTACTCAGGGGATTCTTTGATGACACTGATCATTATTTAATCTGCAGTGAAATTGGGATTGTGAGGCCGAAAGTGCAGGAGGTCAGGTCCATATGTAGGAGAATAAGAGTGGAGAAACTTCAGGATAAGGAAATCAGGCACAAGTGCATAAAAACGATTTCAGAAAGGTACCAGTTAGTTGAATGTAGTCAATTACAGTCACTGGAAAAGGAATGGACAAGGTACAGGGACACAGTACTAGAAGTGGCTAAGGAATGTCTTGGAACAGTAGTGTGTAAAAGTAGGATGAAGCAAACAGCTTGGTGGAATGATACAGTCAAGGCAGCCTGTAAAAGGAAAAAGAAGGCGTATCAAAAATGGCTACATACCAGAACCCAGGTAGACAGAGAAAGTTATGTTGAAGAAAGAAACAAAGCCAAACAGATAATTGCAGCATCCAAGAAGAAATCGTGGGAAGACTTTGGAAACAGGTTGGAGACTATGGGTCAAGCTGCTGTAAAACCATTCCGGAGTGTAATTAGCAGTCTTCGAAAGGGAGGTAAGAAGGAAATGACAAGTATTTTGGACAGGTCAGGAAAACTGCAGGTGAATCCTGTGGATGCCTTGGGCAGATGGAGGGAATATTTTGAAGAGTTGCTCAATGTAGGTGAAAATGCGATCAGTAATGTTTCAGATTTCGAGGTAGAATGGGATAGGAATGGTGATGGAAATAGGATCACATTTGAGGAAGTGGAAAAAATGGTCAATAGATTGCAGTGCAATAAAGCAGCTGGGGTGGATGAAATTAAGTCGGAACTCATCAAATACAGTGGAATGTCAGGTCTTAAATGGCTACACAGGATAATTGAAATGGCCTGGGAGTTGGGACAGGTTCCATCAGACTGGACAAAAGCAGTAATCACACCAATCTTTAAACATGGAAACAGAAAAGATTGTAACAAATACAGAGGTATCTCTTTAATCAGCGTTGTGGGTAAAATCTTCTCAGGTATTGTTGAAAGGAAAGTGCGAGTATTAGTTGAGGACCAATTGGATGAAAATCAGTGTGGGTTTAGGCCTCTTAGAGGTTGTCAGGACCAGATCTTTAGCTTACGGCAAATAATGGAGAAGTGTTATGAGTGGAACAGGGAATTGTATCTATGCTTTATAGATCTAGAAAAGGCATATGACCGGGTTCCTAGGAGGAAGTTATTGTCTGTTCTACAAAATTATGGAATAGGAGGCAAACTTTGGCAAGCAATCAAAGGTCTTTACATGGATAGTCAGGCAGCAGTTAGAGTTGACGATAAATTGAGTTCATGGTTCAGAGTAGTTTCAGGGGTAAGACAAGGCTGCAACCTGTCTCCACTGTTGTTCATATTATTTATGGATCATATGTTGAAAACAATAGATTGGCTGGGTGAGATTAAGATATGTGAACACAAAATAAGCAGTCTTGCATATGCGGATGACTTAGTTGTGATGGCAGATTGGATTGAAAGTTTGCAAAGTAATATTTCAGAGCTAGATCAGAAATGTAAGGACTATGGTATGAAGATTAGCATCTCCAAAACGAAAGTAATGCCAGTGGGAAAGAAATATAAACGGATTGAGTGCCAAATAGAAGGAACAAAGTTAGAACAGGTGGACGATTTCAAGTACTTAGGATGCATATTCTCACAGGATGGCAACATAGTGAAAGAACTGGAAGCGAGGTGTAGCAAAGCTAATGCAGTGAGCGCTCAGCTACGATCTACTCTTTTCTGCAAGAAGGAAGTCAGTACCAAGACTAAGTTATCTGTGCACCGTTCAATCTTTCGACCAACTTTGTTGTATGGGAGCGAAAGCTGGGTGGATTCAGGTTACCTTATCAACAAGGTTGAGGTTACGGATATGAAAGTAGCTAGGATGATTGCAGGTACTAGTAGATGGGAACAATGGCAGGAGGGTGTCCACAATGAGGAAATCAAAGAAAAACTGGGAATGAACTCTATAGATGTAGCAGTCAGGGCGAACAGGCTTAGATGGTGGGGTCATGTTACACGCATGGGAGAAGCGAGGTTACCCAAGAGACTCATGGGTTCAGCAGTAGAGGGTAGGAGGAGTCGGGGCAGACCAAGGAGAAGGTACCTGGATTCGCTTAAGAATGATTTTGAAGTAATAGGCTTAACATCAGAAGAGGCACCAATGTTAGCACTGAATAGGGGATCATGGAGGAATTTCATAAGGGGGACTATGCTCCAGACTGAACGCTGAAAGGCATAATCAGTCTTAAATGATGATGATGATGATGATGATCTGGAAATGGCAGACGCTAGCGGTAGCCAGTTGACGGATCGCTGCCGAGGTATGGGGCGGGACCAATTGACAGGTGCGGTGCATTTGATTAACTGTACCGTGAACCTGTCTGAAATAAACACGAAGCTGGGTGAAGTCATTCCATTTTTTTTTATTTTCTTCACGATGTACTCTTTCACATATTTTATTACTCATGTTTTCTTATATCAAATTTGATGAATTACTGTTGATAATTGCTCCCTATTTCGTTATGTAGTGTATAACATTTAGAAAACCGATAGCCCAGAACAAAATCTTGCTGTGACTCACAACAGCATCTAGTACTGCAGTTTGCAGCACCTAAATACAGTTTTCTATAATGGTAGTACATTACTTTTTATGTGGTGGCCATTCTTTATTTGTAACTGAATATGTCTGACAGTTGATCCTCAGCATTTGCTATATATTGAGATCATGTGTTTTTACCACACTGTAAGTGTTAGGTATTGAAACAATCAACGAAATAGTATCACAATACTCAATTCCAACACTAAACTGCCAAACATTATCATAACCAAGATAGGCAAAAATCCAACACCCATCACAGTGGTACATGTTAACATGCCTAACAACACCACAGATAATAAACAGATTAAAGGAATGTACAATAAGCTAAATCATGTAGGTAGATAAGAGAGACAAAAATTTAAAATGTGATGAGAGACTGGAATTAGGTAGCAATAGGAAATAGGAGAACATGGGCCCGCCGGCCGGGGTGGCCGAGCGGTTCTAGGCGCTACAGTCTGGAACCGGGTTTACCGCTACGGTCGCAGGTTCGAATCCTGCCTCGGGCATGGATGTGTGTGATGTCCTTAGGTTAGTTAGGTTTAAGTAGTTCTAAGTTCTATGGGACTGATGACCTTAGCAGTTAAGTCCCATAGTGCTCAGAGCCATTTGAACATGGGCTCAAGGGAGGGGTTGAAACGGGAAGCCACCTGGTAGAACTTTGCACAGAGCACAATTTAATCATTGCCAGCATTTTGCTTAAGAATCATGGAAGAAAGATGCATATGTGGAATAGTTTTCTAACCCAGATCGCCGGCCGCTGTTGCCGAGCGGTTCTAGGCGCTTCAGTCCGAAACCGCGCTGCTGCTACGGTTGCAGGTTCGAATCCTGCCTCGGGCATGGATGTGTGTGATGTCCTTCGGTTAGTTAGGTTCAAGTAGTTCTAAGTCTAGGGGACTGATGATCTCAGATGTTAAGTCACATAGTGCTTAGAGCCATTTGAAACTAGATAATAAATTTTAAGATATTTGCAGATACAGACTGACGATAATTTACTGTTTATGGACTGCAGTTTACAACTAAAGAGATAGTAAAAAGTATCAAATTAAGGAGAAGGGATCTAAATGATTTAAGACCAAGAGTTTGTCAATAATCCTAAAGGAATCATAAGATAACGACTGACAGAGGAAGAGGTACCTTTAAGAGAGGTATTAGTGAAGGCATGACAGGGTGTAAATGGGAAAAAGGTACAACACAGACCCTTGGATTACACATGATTGCGTGTGATTAGTCAGTTCTAGAAAGTTGAATGTAATAGCTGTCAGACAGTGGTTGAAAGTTTTGGTATTCAACTGATATGAGTTTTGAATTAAATACTTTGCGGAGCTCAATAGACCTATAGCGTGAGAGTTAGATTGAAAAACGTAGAATAGTCTGTATTCAGCACAGGCCGGCCGCGGTGGTCTAGCGGTTCTAGGCGCTCAGTCCGGAACCGCGCGACTGCTACGGTCGCAGGTTCGAATCCTGCCTCGGGCATGGATGTGTGTGATGTCCTTAGGTTAGTTAGGTTTAAGTAGTTCTAAGTTCTAGGGGACTGATGACTACAGTAGTTAAGTCCCATAGTGCTCAGAGCCATTTGAACCATTTGAACCATTCAGCACAGGGTCTGCCTTACCGCCACACTATACACACTGTTAGCAAACGCAGCTGTGTGACCTTTGCGGAACCAGTGGATGGTAGAAAGTCGTTTACAGCAACAAGCGATTATAGGATCAAAGAATGTGTCCACATCACAGGATAGCTGCCTTCTTGTTCCCATGACCGTAATGGGCTGTACAGCTTCGTCCCGTTCTGGCCCAGCATTAGATAACTGTATCAGGTGTGAATGTTCTTTCATTGTTGGTTCGACAGCTAGGCTAACGGCATGTGCGTCATTTATCGGCTTCCTTTTGTACAGAAAGCGCGAACATCTCAGACTGCAATAAGCACTTGAACAATGCCGCTGGTGTGCAGGAAGAAAAATGTAGTGTTTTTTCGGACGAGTGTGCTTCAATTTATTCTACAATGGTGACCATGTAACTCGGACTGACCTTGAAGAAGAGACCGATATGAATCAATAACATTTAAATCTTTTCCTCCCACACATGGTCTGAAAAGCAGAAGTGGAACTTGGAGCAATATCTCGGACGAAATTGTGAAAGTACAATTATACATACACATAGCGAATTACATTGCTGAAACTTTACGGAAACTGATAACTCCTGCTGCATGCCGCCGACCCCACTCGATGCTGACGGCGTCCCGTCCGTTTAACCGCTCACATCAGTGTGTCACTCCGTCAACAGCACCGAAAACTGAGAGAAAAGCCGCGTGACGTTATATCATGTGACATACTAAAACTAAGATCTTTACTCCCAAAGCTGGCGTGATCCACACCACCCTTTGTTTGTCAGATATGCTCCACCTTCGTAAAGATAATACTTACTTTGCGAAAGCAACTCTAATAGTGCGAGAAAGGTGGAGTGAGAAATAAAGAGAGATAAGCGAGCAGTAGTTCGTCAGTTTTACGCCAATCTCAGCCAGGAAAATGTCTTAAAGCAACTCATCGAGAAGTAACTGAAATATGGGATTCTGGTGAAAACATTGAAAATATTTTCACTGTTGTGTTACAAATCATACCGAGAAGAACTACGTTGTTAACAAAGATGAAAGGCTTGCACAAATAATATCGATCTAACATTTACGATTTAAATAAATGATTATCGTGTGTGATACAGAAGTGTTCATTCAGCAAAAACTCTTCGTGAGTGTAATAATTTCCACATCACTGTAGATGACAGAGAGTTCTTCTTATTATATCATATATTAGTATTTCTTCCGATTGTACGATTGTATCTGCGTACTGAGTTCGTCAGGAATTACTGTTTAAATGTCTCTGCGCGCTCTGTAATATGCGTAATATCGTCTTCGCGACTCTTGTAGGAGCGATAGTAGTTTGCTGTAATATATTCCCAGGTTCCTCACTTTTTGCAGCTTCTGGAAACTTTGTAAGTAGGTTATCGTGAGACGTTTGGCATTTACCTTCAAGCGTTTGCTAGATCAGGTTTTTCCCCGTCGCTTTCCTGTAGGGAAAGAAGAAAAAAAAAAAAACTGTGGCCACTCACGATGTCCTTATTTGTGTAGGTTCAGTATCCTCCGTTAGTTCTACTCTGGTAAGGGTGCCATTCAGTTGAACAGTTGAGAAATATTATGGGATTATTTGTGCAAAACTTTGGCAGCTATACAAAAGTCTGCAGCAGCATATCTGTCGCGCCGCCGAAGACCATTACACTTGTGAATTACACAATTACGATGTGACACACACACACACACACACACACACACACACACACACACACACACACACACACGGTATCGTCGGGGCCATACTGAAGGAAAAATGCTATCCATGGAAGCCGCACGAATAGCAAGCGCCTATCATCAGACGGACAATTGGTTATCCAGCCAACGCTAAAATGACACCTTCAAGTTTCAATGTTCAGTTGAGTCTTAGCAGGGTGAAAACTGAAAGTCACTTCCCTTATATTATCTGAGATAGCATTCCCTTATTAATAATGTTTTTGAAATCAGTATTTGTGCAACATTCAATTGGATTACATTGAAAATTGTAAGCACAGGGCGAGGCAAGAATGTTCGAAAATGTTCAGGAAACTTATTTAATTAATGGTGGAAACCGAGTAGGGAATTAAGCATTCTACATTCCATAGTTACTCGGTGTTTTCCTACTTAAAGTTCTTATAAATGATTCTCGAATATCATTATAAGATTTCCTCTCAGTCAAGATTTTTGTAAGACTAATAGCACTGTTTAACTTTGTTAAAAAGACTACATCTGTTTGTCGTATACTTGCAACACATTTCGCAACGATTCTTTACCGATCCGTACGATTTTTACTTTCGTGGTTGTCCTATATCAGTTGCCTCAAGTTGTAAGATAATGTTTCAAGTACACTGTTTTAATTTTACTGGAAGTTAGATAACTGTAAACTGAAGATAATTGATTTTATGATCGGAACGATAAAGATGGTAGTCCTTGGATGGACAAATGCGTTTGAAACACATGCGATAAACTAGTGTCGCGACTTTAGTAGCAAGTTTCTTTAAGGTACGAGGGGCGTTTAATAAATAATATAACACATTTTTTCTGAATGCAGGTTCGTTTTATTCAGGATTCCAATACAAAATATCACTACCCACTCTTTCGGCTACAAAACACTATTGCTTCAACATAACCTCCATTCAGTGGGACGGCCTTACGCCATCATGCGGGGAGGACCTTTAGGCCCGCATGGTATCACTCTACTCGGCGAAGACAGAGCCAACGTCTTGGTGCATCCACGTACTGCTTCCCGCGGAGAGCATTCTTGACTGGGCCAAACAGATGGAAGTCGGAAGGTTCGAGACAAGGGCTGTAGGAAGAACATTCGAATGAAGTTTCATGAGCTGCTCTCGGGTTCGCAGACTTGTGTGAAGCCTTGCGTTGTCATACGAAACAAGAAGTTCGTTTGCCTTCTTGTAATGACGAACACGCTGAAGTCGTTCCTTCAGTTTCCTGAAGGTAAGTAGAGTTGATCGTTGGAACATGAGGGAGGACATCACACAGAATAATCCGTTCATTCTCCCAGAAGATCGTTGACTTTACTGCGTGAGGGTGCAGCTTTGAAGTTTTTCTTCGGAGGAGACGTGGTGTGGCGCTACAGCACGGATTACCGTTTTGTTTTCGGTTCGAAATGGTGAACCCAAGTTTCATCACCCGTGACGATGTTCGAGAATAAATTGTCACAATCAGCCTCGTACCGCGCACGCAGTGCCGCACAAATGGTTCTTTGCTGCCCTAGTGGTCATCAGTTAGGCAGTGAGGAACCCAACGGGCACACACCTTTGAGTATCCGAACTGGTGGTCGAATGTGTCACCACTACCAAATGAGACGTCCAGTTGAGCAGCGAGGTGTTTGATTGTGATCCATCGAACACCTCAACGAGAGTGTCCGCACGTTCGAACATTGCAGGAGTCTCAGCTGTGTGCTGCCGGCTGGAACGTTGGAGATCGGATAGATCTGTGCGCTTTGTTGCGATGATGACAGACGCCTTGCCCAACGACTCGCGTGTTCACTGACAGGCCTCAGTAGGCATTCTGCAAACGCCTACGAACATCTGCGATGTTCTGGTTTTCCGAGAAAGGAAACTCAGTGACAGCTCTGTGCTTGGAACGCACATCCGTTACAGATACCGTTTAGAAGGCTACGTATATATCCGTCATATATCGGAACTCCATAAAACTATAGGTGCTGAGCTGGATATATTCCCCGATGTCCTACAATGTTGTTATTGCAGCTGTGATGTATCTGAAGAAATTGCAAAAAGGTACGAAATTAAGGAGCTGGAACATTGATAAATTGATGAAAGTTTCATTACGCAACGGATGGCCGGAATAGCGGAAACGAACTCAGTAGAAAAAGAATGGGTAGCTTTAAGAGAGGAAACAGTGAATGCAGGAGGTAAAATGACCAGGCGTAGCAGAAATCATTGGTAACACAAAAAATAGTGAATTTCATTGATGAAAGGAGAAAATTTAAAAATGCATCAAATGATGCAAGTGAAAGAGAATACAAAGGTCTGAAAAATTAGATTGACAGGAAATGCAAAGTGGCTAAGGAGGAATGGCTGGACGACAAATGTAAGGACTTAGAAGCAGATTTCACTAGGGGAAAGACAGATCCCGCCTACAGGAAAATGAAAGGCGTTTGGAGAAAAAAGAAACAGCTGTACGAAATCACGAGCTCAGATGCTAAACCAGTCCCAGCGAGAGAAGGGAAAGCTGAAAGATGAAAGGAGCACATAGAAGCTCCGTGCAAGGAGCGGGAAGAGGAGAAGATTAGTGTTTAACGTCCCGTCGACAACGATGTCATTAGTGACGGAACACAAGATCGGATTAGGGAAGGATGGGAAAGGAAATCGGCCGTAACCCTTTCAAAGGAACGAGCCCGGTAGTTGCGTGAAGCAGTTTGAGGAAAATCGCGGAAAACCTAAATCATGATGGAAGGACGCGGGTTTGAATTGTCGTCCTCCCGAATGCGAATCTAGTGTCCTCCATACTAGGGAGAAGAACTTGAAAGTAATATTACAGAAAGGGGAGAGGGCTTCAATGAGTATGAGATGAGAGATGTGATACTTGAAAAATAATTTGACAGAGCATTGAAAGACCTAAGTCGAAACAAGGCCTCAGGAGTAGACAACATTCCGTTAGGACTACTGATAGCGTTGGGAGATCCAGCTATGACAAAATTATTCTATTTGGCGTGCACGGTATATGAGACAATCGAAATATTGTCAGACTTTAAGAAGAATGGAATAATTCTAATTCCAAAGAAAGTAGGTACTGACAGGTGTGAAAATTACCGAAGTACAGTAAGTCAGTACAGTAAGTTATGATTGCAAAATAGTAATACGAGTTCTTCACAGAATAGTGGAAAAACTAGTAGAAGCCAATCTCGGGGAAGATCAATTTGGACCTCGAAGAAATGAAGGAACATGCGAAGCGATACTGACGCTACGACTTACAATAGAGGATAGGTTAAGGAAAGGCAAACCTACGTTTATAGCATTTGTAGACTTAGAGAAAACTTTTGACAATGCTGACTGTGATACTGTCTTTGAAATTCTAAAGGTATCAGGGTAAAATACAGGAAACAAAGGACTGTTTACAACTTGCACAGAAACCATATGGCAGTTGTAAGGACGAGGGGCATGGAAGGGAACCAGTAGTTGAGATGAGAGAGAGACAGGGTTATAGCCTATTTCCAATGCTATTCAATGTATATACTCAGCAAGCAGTAAAGGAAAAAAACTGGAGTAGAATTAAAGCTCAGGGATAAGAAATAAAAAATGTTGTATTGGGCCGATGACATTGTAATTCTGCCAGAGACAGCAACGGACTTGGAAGAGCAATTAAACGGAATGGACAGTGTCTTGAAAGGAGGATATGAGATGAACATCAACAAAAGCAAGACAGCTATAATGTAATGTAGTCGAATGAAATCAAGTGATGCTGAGGTAAGCAGATTAGGAAATGAGACAAAGTGGTGGATGAGTTTTGGTATTTGGGCAGCAAAAATAACTGATGATGGCCGAAGTAGAGAGGATATAAAATGTAGACTGGCAACGGCAAAAGAAGGTCTTTCTGAAAAAGAGAAATTTGTTAACGTCGAACGTAGATTTAAATGCTAGTGAGTCTTTTCAGAAAGTATTTGTCTGTAGTGTAGCCATGTATGGAAACATGATCCATAAACAGTATAGATAAGAAGTATACAGAAGCTTTTGAAATGTGTTGCTACAAAAGAATTCTGAGGATTAGATTGGTGGATCACGTAACTAAAGAGGAGATGCTAAATGGAATTGATGAGAAAAGAAAAATGTGGCACAATCTGACCAGAAGATCAGGTCGCTTGGTAGGACACATTCTGAGACATCACAGAATCACGAATTTGATATTGGATGAGTTTTGGAGAGAAGTGTGGGGGGATAAAAATCATAGAGGGAGACTAATATTTGAATACAGTAAGCAGATTGAGAAACATGCAGGATGAAGAAGTTATACAAGGATGATGAGGCTTGCAGAGGATAGGGTAACATGGGGATTAGCATCAAACCAGTTTTTGGATTACAGTTCATAACCAATACACTGCTGTCACAGTCCACATCTTGCCTTATAATTTAAATCTTGTTGCGAAATCTCTGTCTTACTATTATATAATGAAATTGAAACCTTCCGGTGTCTCTAGGTCTCTGCCAGGTATACAGCCTTCTTTCATGATTCTTAAACCAAGTGTTTGCGATGATTAACTTATGCTGTGTGCAAAATTCGCCCAGGAAGCTTCCTCTTTCATTCCGTTCTCTCAGTCCACATTCACCTACTATTTTTCCTTCTCTTCCTTTTCCTACTATCGAATTCCATTCCCCGATCATGATTAGATTTTTGTCTTATTAAACCTACTCTTGCGTTACCCCAAATTGATTTTGTAGTTAAAAGCCTGTATTCACCTGATCAGAAGCCCTTCTCCTCCTGCCCCCGAACTTTATTAACTCCTAATGTTTCTAACGTGAATCCATCCATTTCCCTTCTTAAATTTTCTAACTACCTGTGCGATTAAAGGCTCTAACACTCCACCAACTGATCCGTAGAACGCCAGCTTTGTTTCTCCTGATGCCGATATCCTCCTGGGTAGTCGCCACTCCGCGAGCTGAATTGGAGACTGTTTTACCACCGCAATATTTTACTCAGTATAATGTAGTCACCGTTTAACCATCCAGTAGAGCTGCATTCACTCGGGAAAAACTACGGCTGTAGTGTCCTCTTGCTTTCAGCCGTTCACAGTACCAGCACAGCAAGGCCGTATTGGTTGATATTACAAGGCCAGATCAGTTGATCAACCATACTGTTGCCGTTGCAACTATTGAAGAGGCTGCTGCTCCTTTTCAGGACCCACTCGTTCGTCTGGTCTCTCAACAGACAACGGATACCCCTCTGTTTTGGCTGAACCTATAGTACGGCTATCTGTATCACTATGATTTCAAACCATCCCACCGATGGCAAGGGTCCCACAATAAATTCCGCATTTCCTCAACCGAAACTGGCCGAGAAAAAAAGTGTTTCATTGCTTACTGAGCGCCCTTGCAATATATTTTGAAAGGCAACTTTTCTGATTTCAGTATTAAATACAGCGCCAGTTAAATCGTTATTTATGTCGTGATGGTAAGGATGTTATATTTTTTTAACATACTGTACGCCTAGTAATGAATAGTATCATACGCCTTATTACGTAGACACCAAAAAACACAGCAATATGTCCCTAACATTTCCCTAAAAAAAGCAATTTTTACCTCTCCAAAGAAGTTCCCTCTTTCTTACTCTCTCCAGCATTCACGCTGTTTCATCAGCATCATTATGAACGCAAATACGCCGTACGTCAACGAAGTACAATTACCTTTATTGCTAAAGAGAGAAGTCAATGAAACTTCAAATAAATTTTGAGTACCTTGTAAAGTGCCAAAAAGTGAGCTCAGGATATCAACAAACCTGACGTATTTCTTTTCAAAGGATGTCCTCGGAGACATCCAAACTGCAAGCTAGGTGTATCCTGATCGATTATGCCAACGTGACCCTCCTGCCACTCCCAAAACATCAGAAAATTTCCACAAACTCACGTAGATGGTAATCTGAGAACGTTATCTTACTTCAACTCGCCGGGAAAACAAAGAGGTCATTTATGCGTTCGCCCAAAAAATTTGGTACCCCCAAGAAACTTCACGCTTATACCTTTTCTCATCTTCCATGTCTAGCGTAAATCACTCATTGGCGATTTGATCCTGCCGAGCTAACAAATTGGGGGAATCTCGACTGCTGTATTTACCCGCATTTTCTATGGTATCAAGATCGGCTGATTTAGAGGTGTCGTCGATGAGTGACGGGATGCTCGAGCGCTCGTCAGTCCAGGAATGCATGTCTGCAGCCCTGACAAAGCTGTTATTCTCTTGTAAGAAGAGAGTGCCCATCGGAGAGAAGAAACGGCATCATTTGGTCACCGACAAGGTTGAAATAAACATCGTGGTTCATGTTACTGTGAGATGAATGAGTGGATACAAGCCACGTTACGAGAAAAGTTCCAAAACCTCACAGAAGTACCTCTGATGTTAACTGCACTCTTCACACACCACGAATTAAGCTCGTCATCATACCATCGGTGCGCTTGAGGTTTGCATAATTGGAAAAGAGGCTAAATCTCGACTCGTCGCACCACACTACACGTTTTCATACAGCTACTGTCAGATTTCTGTATTGTTTGTCGCAATGAAGAAGTGGAGCTCCCTATACGGTGTACAGACTCCAAGTATTCACTGAATACAGTTCTTTTCGAAATGTTCGCTCGGGAAGTGGTTGAGATAGACATACACTTAAGGAAAGCAGCACCTCCTATGAGATTGAAACCATTTGCCGTTGACGAAGCGTAAGTCTCGTTTCCGGTCGGTTAAGACCTTCTTACGATCACTGTTTTACGCTGTTTTAAGTGGCTGTGAGTTCTACAGCATACCTTGTAGAGACGTTGGACACTCCAAATTGCTAAAGCAACTAATCGGGCAACTTTATTCAGGTTGTGGTCATAGGCACGCGCAAACTCGATAGTTCCCATCTACCATTCTATCACGTCTCCATGTCGGCCAGTCTTATTGCTCTGATACCGATTATCATACTGGCAAATATTACAGACCAACATGGTATCGCAGCGATGGACGGTCAGGTGACTTCCAGGTACCATCTACAGTGCTCTAAAATAACCAGTGTGTTCTCATAAGAAGGTGACTAACATTTTGTTCCGTGAGCATATTATGCACCCGTTGTTAAAACATTGTTCAAGGTATGTAATGTAAATAACGAAGATAAATAACTTACAACAAAACTTTTATTTATTTATTTTGCATCACTTCTACGTTCATTCATATTTCGAGGATTACCTTATCGTCGTCGTCAGCAGCAATTAATTGTCGGGCCTGGTGCTAAAGTGGCGTTATGTAGCTCATACACGGTTTCTGATTGATCGGTAATTACGTAATGCTGCCCAAGATGGTGTCAACGTCTGCGCTGGTGGCGCCACCCCTCCCTAACCAGAGTAAACGTTGCTACGAATATCTCTGCTCCTTCCCTGGATCGAGAGAGCGCTTCCATGCACTGCTAAGATTATATCAGCTGTCACGGTTGAAGTTCGTCTCGCACATTTCTACAGCCTATTCACTTACAGAATCCCAGTATGTAGGACAAAACTTTCATTTCGTCAAACAGTATTTTGTATCTGTTTGTGAGGTTGTGCTCAACAGCGGCAGATTTCTCCAGTTCTCGATTTTTAAAGGGTCTTGATGTTCTGCATCCCCCCCCCCCTTCCATCCTGTTTTCTCATCATATAACCTCTCTCTGCCTCCCCTCCCTCCACCCCCCCCCCCCCCCCGAGTCCTTTTGTATACCCTTCCTCTGTCTTTCCCCACTCCCTGTTGCGTCTGCCCAGCACACGCCCCCCTCTTATGGGTCCTCGTCCTCCATTGGCTCCTTTCCCCCCTCCCCCCACTTCGTTTTTTTCCTCTCCTTCCCCCCCCCCCCCTTTCTTTTCCCGTCATCTGTCCAGGTTCCCCCCATCTGCCCTCGGCTGTGGTATATCATATTTGTGCCAATTTTTTAGTGCAGTGTTCAAGAGAATGTTCAGTGTTGTTCGTCTTTCCAAAGTGTTGCGAACAGAAACTATGCTGTCGCTGGGTGTAAATTTTATATCTCTTGCGAACAGAAACCAGACTGTCACCGTGTTTTTTAATTGTCTGTCTATTCTTTTACCTTTCTGCTTCATATGTATTTTATTAGCATCATCAACCCTTTGTTCTATGTTTTAAGTTCCACGATTTTCCGCCATTTTACCATTTAAGTCACCGATTTTATCGCTGCTTTTGTTATTTATTATCTTCATCTTTTTAAAACAAATTCTGTAGGCTGAAGAGCGGCGTACTAAGCTGCTGCCAGCCCGCCACCCTTCGGGGGTATTGGTGCGAAGAACAAAAAGCTGTCTCCGACGAGGACACTAAGATACCGAAATTAATAGTCTGAATTACGCTTTCAGGAGTATCGTATACGGTTCACGTGATACATAGTCAACATTCTCCAAGAAATGGAAACGTGAAAATGTTGAACATCATCGTGATTAGCCACTGACTGTATTCCTTCCTTTATGCGACGATAGATCCAGCAAAATAGACAGAAATATGGAAAGACGGAAACGATTTCCTAAGAAGATAAAGGTAATGCTACGCCCTGTTAAGCGCAATCTCATCCTCTGGATCTCAGGGATTTATAACATCCTTTGTGAATGAGCAAGCAATTATGTCATTCAGTCCATCCGTACCGTTTCCGATCGCTGTGCAGAACATTAACGGCATATTAAAAATCGAGAATTGGAGAATTCTGCAGAGGTGCGAGAAGAACTTCGACGACGACAGCAGATATAATCTTAGCGGTGCGTGGAAGCGAGTTCTCGGTGCAGAGGTCAGCAGCTCGTGTTCGTGGCTAGCGTTGCTGACTCGGGATCACGGGATCCCGGTTTCGACTCCCGGCCGGGTTGGAGATTTTCTGTGCCCAGGGACTGGGTGTTTGTGTTGTCCTCATCATTTCACCATCATTATCATTCGTGACAGTAGCTAGATTGGACTGTGAAATAAAAATGGATTGTGTAAAAATTGGGATTTTGTATGGACTCAGTTGAGCGCCCCACAAACCAAACATCATCATCATCGATGCAGAGAATAGGCAGAGATTATCGTCTCAATGTTTACGCTATTATGAAAGCTGTGCGCCACCGGTTCAGACATTGACACCATCTGTTACAGCATTACGTAAGTACCCACCACTCAGACGCCGTCTTTGGGGAATACTTGTATATGGCCACCAAAGCGGCTGTTACGACAGTCAGTTGCTCCTGACGAGGACGATAGAGATAATCGTCGTGTCGAAAGCTCGAGGTCTTACCCTGAACTGACAGGGCAAAGAAGTCCGTAAATGTTCTATAGAACTGTGCAGTCAGCAAAGATTTCGTTCTTATATTAAATTTGCACAGTAATCTTCTGAAGTAGGGATTGTGTGCTATCAGGTCCATTTACAGAAATATCTATCGATCAGTAATGACTAAGCCAGGCTTCCGGGCTGCGTTTATCGATTCACTCTCCCCCCCCCCCCTCACACACACACACACACACACACACACACACACACACACACACACACACACACATTTGCTTCCCCCATAGTTACTATCGCTGGAAAGCGTCGATGGAGGAAAGGTCACCTTGTGGACAAGCGAAGTAGGCCGTTATCTGATAAACCTGGCAATTACTTTACTTCTGACGTGTGTAGGAGAACAACAGAATCACCATACGCCTGCGTGCACTCCTATGATGATTGATGTTACATCACTTAGTAAACGTGCCAGCTAAACCACAGAAATGAAAACGAATAAGGTGAAATAGTCGGTTTGGCTCACTATTGATCTATGACAAAACGAGAAACCTGTCTCCGGTAAACACTGCGTGTTAAGTCCAATTGCGTTGGCATTTATTGAACGATTCCGCAACTCATACGTGCTGCTGCTACTCTATCCGCTCTCAGGAAAGTTCTGTAATTCATTACATCTCGTTCGCCAACGAGATAGGTGGTGTATTTGAGTTGTTCGTAAAAAAAAGTGACTAACGTAGAAAACCTTATTATAAATTATCATCAAGCATGTGAAGAAAGTAACTTACGATTGCAACCGGACGAATGATGAAGAAGGCTGTGGAAAAGGCTATTGCGTGACGGATTATTTACGAGTCGTGAACGAAATTATAGGAAGAAGCAGTAATTGGGGATTTGTGGATATCGAAAAATAACATGTCTGTTTCAGTAAAATCTGTACGACCAACCCTCTAGAAAAAAGGCATCCATTCATGTCGTGGTAGTGTATCGAAGAATGTATACTTTATAGATAAATTCCATTGGGGTAGTTAGAAACTGAGAACTGAAATCAATCAGTCACGGAGCTTCTACGCAACAAAACGATTCTCAACGGTCCTAGACAAAGTCTCTTGATCCTTAAGCACAGGAAATTATGAAGCAGGACTCGTCAGTTGAACATAAGTTACTTCAGCAACCTTCGTTTTGCTTGATATTGGTTTTCTGAAATTACAAAAATTACTCCGAAAACTTAAGATTTTTCCAAATGTGAAAAAACACTTCAAGGTACAACGTTGTCAGGTACCTGGGGAGAAATATTCTATTCAAATTTAAAAGCGTTGCAATAGAGGAAATCTTCTCAGCACTATATTTAATCGTGTACCTGTTACAACAAACCAATAAGCAGTTAGTAAATTAAAGTGAAGTATTATCATAACCACAGTTAAAAGTTAAATACATTTTGAAGCTAAGGTTATTGGAAACTAACACAAATTTCCATTTTCAAGACAGGTAAAATTGTTAAGGCATAAAGGAATCCGAGTCCGTTTGAAATTATCACTTGTTCTGTGGTAACAGACCTACATCTGTTTCAAGGTACAAGGTGGTTCACGACCGATGAAGTATGGCTTACCTGTCTACGTTTTATGGAAATCGTACGAAATGGCGAAAACTGCTTATGGTGGTCTCTCGTGCGCATTCTTTCGTATGGCTCTAAAATCAGTAACTGGAACGAAGTACCGATCGAAAAACATTCGTGTTCCTAGGTATGACCCTCTTCTCCACACTGAAGGCCTCTGCGCGGGGCAGGAGTTGTCTGATGAGGTGACAGGGAAAGGAACTGGCGTAGACATGGAAGATATAAAGGAGATTAGAATCAGAGTTTAACAGAGCTTTGGAAGACCTGGGATCAAATAAGGCAGAAGGGATATATGACATTTCTTTGGAATTTCTAAAATCAGTAGGAGCAGTGGCAACCAAACTATATTCATCTTGGATTGGAGAATGTATGAATCTGGAGACATATCGTCAGACTTCGGAAAAATATCATCCTCAAATCCTGAAAATCGAAAATGCGGGAATAATTGCACAGTAATTTTAACAGCTTATGTAATCAAGTATCTGACCATAATAACGTACAGAATAATAGAAAACTGAATTGAGGATTTGTTAGGTGGCCATCAGTTTGGCTTTCGGGAGATAACGGCACTCTATAGACAGTTCTGACATTGCTACTGATAGTGGAAGCAATTTACTTTTACTTTACTTTACATGTGGCAAGGGCCTTACCGACCATACGCCTGGTCTATGAGCCTCTTCCACTTCTGCCTGTCCAATGCAATATTTAAGAAAAATCAAGGCTTCTTCAGAGTATCTGTCGACCTGGGTAAAGCGTTCGACAATGTAAAATAATGCAACATGTTTGAAATTCTGAGAAAAATACGGAAAAGCTATAAGGAAAGACGGGTGATACACAATTTGTAGAAGAACCACGAAAAAAATTGTTAGAGTTAAAAATTGTGTAAAGTAGGGATGCAGTCTTTCACCACTACCCCACAATTTATAGATCGAAGAAACAATGAAAAAATGAGACAGTTTCAAAAATGGGATTAAAATTCAGGATGAAAGGTTGTCTACGATAGGAATTGCAGATAACATTGTTATTGTCAGCGAAAGTGAAAAAGAATTAGAGGGTCTATTGAATGGAACGAACTGTCTAGTACGTACGAAATACGGACTGAGAATAAATCGTAAAAAGATGAAAGTAATGGGAAGTAGCCGAAAGGAAACTAGCGCTAAACTTAACATCACAATTGGTGACCACGAAATATACGAAGAAATACTACTATCTTGGAAGTAAAATAACATGATGAACGAAGCAAACAGAACATACAAAGCGAACTATCACAAGCATAAGAGAGAATTCCTGAACTAAAGGGAGCAGTATAGAGTAAAAAATTCAGGGGAAGGCAGAGATTGGAATATGTCCAACAAATAATTGAGAACATTAGGAGCAGGTGCTACTCTTGAGATGAACAGGTTGGCGCTAGAGAGAAACTCGTGGTGAACCGCATGAAATAGGTCAGTAGACTGATGACTCTAGCAGCAGGAGAGAAACGAAAATAATAAGAGGATCAGAAAACGGGATGGAATGAAATGCATAGCTCTGACTGTAGTGAAAATGAAATGGATGTGGACAAACATGTTGTCGGGCAAATGAATGTTAGATATTTCAAGCGTTTTTCTGATTTCTAACAGATAGGAAAAAATTGTGAAAAGGACACAATAGAAGGTTGGCAGATTACATTACAAAATTTACAGGCGCAACATGGATATATGCTTAGGTGCACACCGTAATGCGTAGAGAAGTCATACGAATTCCTTTATCTGACATGAATGTCGATTGGTTGATGATGGTGAACACTGGTTATAAATCTGGAATCCGTACACAGGTGTCTGAACTATCTCTCGTCGCTGGCAGAAGAGTTACATGCTCGAGTAAACCACTGGATCTCCGAATTCCGCGAAGAAAAAGAGGATTAGCTGTTACGTGAAAGGGAAGAAAAATATTCTGTCTTTCCAAGAATGAGGCCCATGTACCGTAGTCCAGGGAAAATTGTCACTCTGTTCTGTTTTAGCTGCAAGTAGCCTTTTCTTATCAATTGTCATGTAATAACGGAAACAGTAACTGCACAGTACTTGGTGTACTAGAGCGACTTTACAAACTAAACCGTGGCATAAAGACGTAGCGTCCTAAAATGCTGCAGTTTTTCGTGACAACGTGGGTAACGACTTTCGGAACTGGATGATCACTTAAAGGATTTGCACAAGAACAACGTGACTACGTGAACCAAGATGACATCTCACTTTCAAGATAATAACTTTCCGTCGCACAAATCATTTTGCCATTTTTATTGGACTTCCCATAATATCGTCATACATTGTTCTGCATGGTGTCAGCATTACCAATATTTTTTTTTATCTAAGTATAAAAGTAAATAAATTGGCACCTGTGAAGGTTTGATACTGCCAACTGGAAATGAAGTATTAAATGAATAGTTACAACCAAGCACAAATGTTCAAATCTGTGTAAATTCCTAAGGGACCGAACTTGCTGAGCTCATCGGTCCCTAGACTTACACACTACTTAAACTAACTTATGGTAACAGCAAAACACACACACATACACACACACACACACACACACACACACACACACACACACACACACACGCTTGAGAGAGGACTCGAACCTCTGGTGGAAGGGGTCACGCAGTCCGTGACATGATGCCTCAAACCACGCGGCCACTTCGCGCAGCAACCAAGCACACTAAACGTGTAGCGCAAGGGTCAAGCTGCACAACACTGTGCTATAGAGTTTGTAAGATATGTAGCTTCATCGCCATAGACCCAGAGCATATTAATTTTTACCAAAAATATAGGATGTAACTGCTGCTGTATTAAAACTGCAAGAGTGTACGTTAGGCAACGGGCGTTGCACGCCAGCTTCCCTTCTATTGGAGTTCTCCTATGTGAATTTCCACCAACTGTTGTCGTGGCCTGATACGCTCTCGTTTTAGGTTAGAATCGCTCTCTGTAGCGTGTTAATCGCTTTGCTCTTAAATATTTGGTTTGGAGGTTCAAAATGGTTCAAATGGCTCTGAGCACTATGGGACTTAACATCTATGGTCATCAGTCCCCTAGAACTTAGAACTACTTAGTTGGTTTGGAGCACATGATATGGAACTGTGTGACAAGAAAGTATTAATGAAAATAACTCCTGTGCAGGGCTTTGTTGTTGATCAACTGATAAGCCCTCAAAATTCCAAGTTACGGATACTACACAGCATCATGCCGTGACACTCCCTGAATGTGTATGCGGCTGCAGTCTTTCACGGCGTATTCTACTGATGAGTGATGAATTCTTCTCGGGTTATCAGTCGAGTGGTGCCGTCGTCTTGTCGCAACGTTTCGATAAGTTTCGTACCCATCATCTTCTGGCGAAGAAGAAATTCCTGAATGTGGTCTACGTATTTCTAAATATAAGGACGTGTTGCTGACTCGACTCTAGACCCCTCCGTGGGTATTAAATCAGAGGCGTAAGAAACGGAATATAAGTAAGGGAGCCCAGAGACCCAAGGCAGGCAGTTGTATCGCCATACTATCCGCGTCTGGAACTGGAGGGAGTGACGATTATTTAAGTTGTAGGCCAACAACGTCAGACATCTAGTGATGAATTTCGGCGGCGAAGCGGCCCACTAAATCAGCCGTCCAGCCCTGCTGTAAGGCGTGGCGAGACAGGTGCACAGCGTGGTACAACACGGATGCGGGGAGCATAGGGCCGACCAGCCTCCGCTCTCCGAGTGACTTCGCCCAACGGACTGCTAGCTGCCGTCTGCAAGGGCGGAGGCAGACCGCGATCTCGCCGCCTCCCGGGTCTGAGGGTGTGCTCAGTCACCGACTAAGCCTCCATGGGCGGGCAGCTGGAGCTGCTGAGGCTCTACTACAACGACGGCTGCTGGCTATTACCCTTCTGCGCTCTGCATAGTGACCAAGAGAAGCACTTGGGAATAGCCAGCTGCGATCCGGACAACCGCGGGCTTTTCAGCTCTGCCGACACACGCTGCCGGCCACACCGCCCGGGCGGGGTCAGGAACTATTACGTCACAAGGACGGAGCAGCTGGGTGCCGTAATAGAAAATTTCAGCATTGGTGTTCGTACTGACACACTTACAGATGCCGCGCCGCCTTTGTCTGGATCAGCAGAGGCACTGTCTATTCTTCGGCGGAATAAAAGTCAATGCAAAACCTGTCTCTATATCTCTGCACTCCACGGCGTGATTCACCCCTCTCTCTCAAACCACCTGTCGGATTACGACCCCTGAAGTCGGCGGATTGGAACACCGTATACTGAACTGTTTACATACCGTTACTATGTAATACCTTATTTTGCATCTGCTACCTTGCTCTTTAGAGAAAATTGAAATTAAAGAGTTACAGGAGCAGAACTATAACAAAAGAAGTACTTCTTATTTTTAAGTAACAATAGAATACGTCAAATGCAGTTCCATTGTTAATCAAATCTGACAACACATGCTGAATTTGTAAGTAATATTATTACTGCATAATATCTGTAGCTTTCGAAACTGAAACTGAAACAGTCTAAATAACAGGTATTGGTTCACTGAAGAAAGAAGAATGCACTGTCATGAAGTTTTCATGAAAAGAGATTGTAGAATGCCTACATGTATACGATACAGGGTGAACATTAATAAAACCAACAAACTGCAGGGACGGATTCCTGGCTAGAAATGGAGGAAAATGCGTCGTTGCCACTTTAGATGATGCTGATGAATGGCAGTTCCTCTGACCACATGCCTTGTATTCCTTGTGTGTTGCATGCTGTTTGATTGACGAAGAGTACTGTAAGCAACAGAATGGTCCAGTGTTCATGTCAGAAACAAGCCGGGATTGTGTTTGTGTACGACGAAGCGGGTGGAAACAGTCGAGAGGCAGTACGGCTGTACCAAAACAAGTACATCCACAGACACCAGACACATCACACAACATTTCAAGCCGTGTTTTGGGCGTTTGTGTGATCATGGGTCCTTTTAGACAGACGAACATGCAGGGAATTGGCGGACTATGCGTCCACCAGATTTGGAGGACCGTGTTCTACAGGATATTGGGGCGAACCCTGGTACAAGCCACTTGGTGTAAGAGAAAGTATGATTACGTGTATCCAGCATTACAACTGCTACTATCCTTATCACCTGTAATCCCATGGAGGGTAGTTTGAATACATGATGTAACGCGGCTGAAATGCGGCTCTGTAAGTGTTCCGGGATGATTTGTTGTCGCAAGTACACTGTCCATTTTCGTACACATTTTTGTAGGACATTTTTGCCTCCTTTCGAGATGCAGTTCCTATGTTTTATTAATATTCACTCTGTATAATGAAAACTACAATGTGTGCAAGGTACATTGACTAGAAGAAACGACGCATATTCTTTGTGTGGAAGTACGTAATCCGTAGACCTAGAAAGTTCTAACAGTTAATAATAAATGAAAAGCACCAGTTTGCTTTTGTTCTACAATATTATTTTTATTGCTAACAGGTTTTCGGCTTACAAGGCCATCTTCAGACATTTACTAAATGTCTGACATTTAGTCAGACATGTCTGAAGATGGCCTTGTAAGCCGAAAACCGGTTAGCAATAAAAATAATATTGTAGAACAAAAGCAAACTGGTGCTTTTCATTTATTATTATAATGTTGTTCTACCAAGAACCGACGGAAGATTCTGTTAATATTCTAACAGTTAGCTAAATTATTATCTCCACCAATGAGCGTGATGCCGTTTTATTGGATTTCGCCTTTAATGCTAATGGAATCATTAATTTTAATGGCCTGAAACAAACCGTTTAGGATAAAATAAACTATTCAGCTACAAGTTGAGCGGCAGTGTAAACTATTTTCTCTGGCTCCACACAGTCCCGAATTTACCTCATTGATAATATATTTATGAAGACGTTTTCAGAGGCAAAATATGCTTACAACAAAAATATTTTGTTCTGGAGTGGTTGCAACAGCTTCATGAAAGTCGAGGCGGTAAAATCAAGAGTATCAGCTAAGACAGATCATTTTTATCAAATTTGTGCTTTAGGTTACATTTTAAATTCTGTGATGGTGTCAAGCTAATTAAATGGTTTGAACACAGAATGTACTTACATTAAGTACAAAACGCCACTATGATGGGAGGATAAATACATGATGAAGAGATAATTTTCAACAGTTCTCAAAATAGTTTTGGTAATAGCAATACCAATAGGACGCTAAGCAATATCGAAGGATAAGTACTCCCTTTTACGCACCAGATATCCGCTTTTATTAGTTTTCATACCATGATACACTTCTTGTCTTACATTCAATCAATAGTTATGCAGCTTAAGACTGTATGCCTGCTGTGCCTTGAACAGCCGTTCGATTAGTACGAATTTGCGTATATTCCATACATGGACACAGAAACGATGGTTTCAATTGAAACCATTAATCATATAGAAGTTAAAGTTTGTCTTCTGGATGCTGAGCACTGCGACTGATATTAAAAAACGAATGATGTGCATGGAAAGTGCAACCTGGTGCTTTACAGCTTTTAAAACATTGTAATTGGACACTATTAGCAAATGAATAATTCTATAAACTTTGCAAAGCAGTTGTCGCAGTTTCCATTCAAATCATCAGCTATTTAACAGGAAAGGCGAATAGTTTTGCTGGAAGTGAATTCTTTGTCCACTCCGTGACTTTTCGTAAAATATCTTCAAATATTAATCCCATTTTTAATATTTTTCATATCAGGCTCCAGGTCACCACATCTGTTCGAACCATATTGTTGTTTGAAGGAACATTGTATTGAGACTTTTTTTCTACAGTTTCTTTCGATTACTACATGAAGTCTGTTTCTACAGATTCTTCCGATTCATATATGAAACAGGATATCTAAATGTTAATGTGGGTAATTACTAAGAGTTATTTTGAAGTGTTTGTTGGTTATGTTGTTAAAAATACTGACGTTAAGCGGGAAATTTAGTGTTATTTTGTAGATATCCTTTAGGCATTCCGAATCGACATAACGCTCTTTATTAATTTCTGCATGTTGCTCAAGCAGTAAAATATGATTGTGTCCCACAACGAAGCTATTATGATTTATTTAATGAGATGTACTGTCTTAATATGAAACAGGCCGTTTAATGCTATTTATGACAGCCCATTACGAATAAGCAAGGGGAAATAGTAACTGTAAATAAAAAAAAACAGCGATGCAGTGGCAATAAAGATTACGTGTAGCAAACAAAACGCTATCTGCTATCACTTATCTTATCAAACACTTCTATTTAAGCTGACGGTCGCAGCAAATCTCCGCAGTCTACTTACGAGACCGCCGAATTAATTACGTATTTAGTTTTCAGTTGTTGCTGGTGGTTTAAAGAAAGAGTTGTGCGTGTTGGTTGCGGGATCGCAGAGGCGTATTAGAAGAGAAATACGTTTGCACACAGTAAGTATAATCTGTTCCTTACTTCGTCCGGAGGGCTAATATGTCTTTCTGCCTAGGTAGTGATACTACAATAATCAGACAAATTTGTACCTCTGCAGTGCTCTGCGGGACAACTTTAAAAATTCGGCCAACTAATGCAGGTTAAGTCAAACGTCTATCTATATATTTTGACGCAAGAGTATGTCTACATGTACAACTGTAACTGGCGAAATAGAGACTGCAAATTCGTTATCAATAGCATGAAAAGATAATTTTGCTAAGGAATATAGGGTTTAAGAGTGACTTGGCTTTGTCAATATTGCTGAAATATAAAAATAGTTCAGTTTTAAATCGACTCCGAATGCTATCATAAATGACATTGAAACATACATTTATTTGTTTAAATTCCTTAGATTTTTAAACTAACAACTTAACAAGTAGTTCACTATTATTCTAGTTATCGAATTCTAGAATCCTTTATTTAAATAAACAGAAGTATATAAATAAATAGAAGTACATAAGGTGCGCCGGCCGCGGTGGTCTAGCGGTTCTAGGCGCGCGGTCCGGAACCGCGCGACTGCTACAGTCGCAGGTTCGAATCCTGCCTCGGGCATGGATGTGTGTGATGTCCTTAGGTTAGTTAGGTTTAAGTAGTTCTAAGTTCTAGGGGACTGATGACCTCAGAAGTTAAGTCCCATAGTGCTCAGAGCCATTAGAACCATTTACATAAGGTGCACTGCGGTAAAAAATCTTGCAAGTAACCATTACCTGTTAAGCATCATAGGATTTGAACAGTTATCTCTGTAGCATCCGACGGTGTCTACCGTAACATGAAACGAAACGTTAGGCAGAAAATAATGTTAAGAACTATGACAGGAAGTCCCAAAAACCATAAATGACGAAAGAAGCCAATAAGAGCAGCAACTGTCTTACAGTTATTACTTGGAGTTACAAGATGTACCTAACTCGTAGCGGAAGATCCAGAACTGGTCTGCCGACAAAAGTTTAGGAAAGACCTCCGACCAAGACGTATATTAATATTTTTTCACTATACAGTATTCGACCAATAGTCGCTAATAATGGGCTATATGAGCTACAGAGACACTTGTGCTCTTGAGCTGGTAATGTGTTCATAAAGACAAGTAATGTCAGTGATTATTATAACGCGAATATAAAAAGAAACAGAAGCCGCCACAACAAATTTTTTAAAAGTTTTTCCGGTGGTGGCGTAGAATACCGAGTTTTAATTTCACAAATAAATGAAAACGCTAAATGACAGAAACACGAATGGCCTAAACTGAAACGTGGCAGTGGGTAGTGAAATATAATTTGCCCCGTTTTCGCGGGGTAAAAACAACGTAAGAAGTGTGTGAATATGTGTTTCAGAGGTGTGCACTTAAAAGCACAACTCCTAGTGCTGTGATAGGTTATAAAGCCCAATGCTAACCATTATTTGTTGGGGGATGGGGGTGGTGAATATCTAATAGTTATGGCAAAGTGCACAAAAAAATTAAGGGCAAAAGAGGGAAAATTATGAGTTAGTTAAACATAGAAAAGAAATAAGGAAACATATAAGATACAAGACATCTGAGGTAGGTTATTTACATCTCGTACAGAAACCGGACGACAGTTACGAGAGTTGAGCGGTGTGAAAGGGAAGCAGTGGTTGAGATGCTCCACGCCACTGCCACGTGTCAATCATAAATTGCGAGGGTGCTTACGTCAGGCAGTGTGTTTATACTTCGCGGCGTGCGGTTGCAGCTGTAGCGGTTATAAATCTAAGTACTGACAAAGTTGTTTGTACACTGTTATACGGTTATTAAGTGTAATAGTTTTCAACGGTGTTTCGTGCTGTTTGTGGCGAAATAACGATTTAATAAACTTCTGGAAACGTTCGCTCTGTGCGTTGAAGTCGCTTAGAAAATTCGTGCTTTAGTTTTCAGCTTACGTTTCCTGTTGTTTTTAGTGAAATATTTCAGTAAAATTTTCATCCACTGTTTTAACTTCGTTGAGTGTTCCAGTCTCCATTCGAAGTTTTTGTTTTAGTTAGTAAATTTTTGTGAAGTTTTGTTGGTAATGGTGTTAGTTGTGGTTTAGTAGTATTAATAAAAGTTGTTGCTCTCTTAGTAGGAGAGACAGAATTTCGAGATGCTATTGCTAGTTCTATAAATAGCTCTATTGGTGTAACTGAACTTACGTAACGTAAACGTTTAGTTTTTTTTTCAGTAACTGTAAAATTTTGGGAAGAAGGCGGCTAGGAGGAGAAGGTATTCAGATAGTCGTACTTTGCGTATATGCAATAGATTTGACCAACTGTCAGAGATGAGTGGAGAGGAGCCACTTGTTGTTGTAGGTGTAGGAAACATGCAGCAGTCCTCAGCAGTTAGGAGACGTAAGTCAGTTGCAAAGTGAAACAGAAAGAAGAAGGTTCTGCTGCTAGGTAGTTCCCACGGTAGTCGTGTGGGCCAGCAGTTGCAAGAAGTGTTGGGAAGTGAGCACCAGGTTACCAGCACTGTGAAGCCTAGTGCAGGGTTGGCTCAGGTGACTGATAGCATGAGGGAGCTATGTAGGAATTTTACGGAGGAGGATCAGGTAGTGATAGTGGGTGGAGCAGGGAACAGTCTTGATAGGGACGGGAAATATGATGTAGGTGGTGACCTGGTAAAGATGGCTACTCAAACTGGTGGCGCTAATGTGCGTTTCGTGCAACTGTTTCAGCTTCATGATCGGCCTCATATTAAGGCCGCTGTTAGATGCGTTAACATGGGGCTGGAAATGGCACTGATGGTATAAAGCACGGGTCACATTGCAGTGGTGCCAGTTGAGTCTATCAGTACATCAGATTTCACTAGGCATGAACCGCAACTCAGTTGGTATAGGAATGGGAGGCTGACAAAGCTTGTAGGTGACAGTTTAGTGGGCGGCGGTGGTGGTATAACTCATGGAAAAATTCCTGTAGTAGTTGGTGTTAGAGCTGCACCTTTTTTAGATTGAGGTCACCTGATAGGTATACCTGCTTAAAGGAAATCCCTCTAAGGGCTCACTTTCCAAGGACGTCGTGTTTCCAAGTAGAGGAGGAATTAGCGTATTTAATCAAATGTAAGAGGTATTAGAGATAAAGATGGTGAACTGCTTATAGAGTTTGACTGTGAAATTACTGCTATATCAGAACACCACTCAAATAATTTGACAATTCAGAGGCTTTCTTTACCAGGATACAGATTAGCTGGATATTTTTCAAGGAGTTACTTGCAGGGTGGGGGAGTGGCCATTACGTAAAAAACAGTATTCCATTTGAGTCCATAGACGTATCACGGCACTGCAATGAACATATATTTGAATGTTGTGCAGGGGCAGTTGAATTTAGTGAAACCAAACTTCTAATTGTTGTTGTTTATAGGGCCCCTAACTCTGACATCAAAGCATTACTGCTCAAGCTAGAGAGGGTTCTTGATTCAATTTATAGGAAGCACCGGAAATTAATTGTATGTGGTGACTTCAATATTAATTTTGCATATGATTGTGCAAGAAAAACGATGTTTATAGATCTCTTAAATTCATATGATCTTGTGCAGACTGTATTTTTCCCAACTAGGGTGCAGGAGAACAGTAGGACAGCTACAGGCGATACTTTTATTCACTCTTCAGTACTAGATCGGCATTCTGTTAGTAAAAGGGTGAACGGCCTTTCAGACCATGATGCACAAATTTTAATACTGAAAGACTTTTGTACTCAAAACAGATGTCACATATAATTCCAAACTATGTAATAAAGTTAATCCAACGGCAGTAGAGAGCTTTTTAAACCTCATCGAGGAACAAGAGTGGCAGGACGTTTATGGTGCCGGTAACATAGATGATAAATATAATGCCTTCCTTAACACATTTCTTAAGCTCTTTGAGAGTTTCTTTCCATTAGAACTTTCTAAGCGGGTTGCTGGCAGTAAAAGACAGCCCGGGTGGCTTACTAGTGGGATAAGGATATTACGTAGAACAAAGTGGGAATTATATCAAAGCGTTAGAAGTAGTCACAATCAAGCTACAGTAGCGCATTACAGACAGTTTTGTAAGGTGCTTAAAAACGTTGTTAGGAATGCAAAGAGTATGTGGTACGTAAATAGAATAGCTAATTCATAGGATAAAATTAAAACCATATGGTCAGTAGTGAAGGAAGTGTTTAGTCAGCAGCCCAAGGTCGACGATATAAAGTTAGTTCGTAGTAAAAATATTTCTGTTACTGATAAATCAGATATATGTACAGTATTTAACAATCATTTTCTGAGCTTTGCTGGTGAATTAAATAAAAAATTTGGTTACAACTTTGAACATGGCTGACGTTTGCAGCAACTGTATACACAAATTTGAAAAATATGTAAGACTCTGCCAACCGGTTGCATAGGTTTTCTATATACCTTGACCAGGTTTCGTCACCTATAAGGGTGACTTCATCAGAAGGTAAGGTAATTACCTATGTTTAGGATCTTCTTTCTGATCTCTTTGTACTTTGAGACAGCCTTTGATACTTGGGCGGGTAAGAAGCACACTGTCCAGCGCGTGCAGCAAGGTCGGTTCCCAGCTGTTTTGGGGTGGCATTATGTGGGGCCGACGTACGCCGCTGGCAGTCAAGGAAGGCGCCGGCACTGCTGTACGATTCGTGAATGCCATCCTCTGACCGATAGTGCAACCATATCGGCAGCATATTGACGAGACATTCGTCTTCATGGACGACAATTCGCGCCCCCATCGTGCACATCTTATGAATGACTTTTTTCAGGATAACGACATCGCTCGACTAGTGTGGCCAACATGTTCTCCAGACATGAACCCTATCGAACATGCCTGGGATAGATTGAAAAGGGCAGTTTATCTACGACGTGACCCACCAGCCACTCTGGGAGATCTACGCCGAATCGCCGTTGAGGAGTGGGACAATCAGGACCAACAGTGCGTTAATGGACTTGTGGATAGTATGCCACGACGAATACAGGCATGCATCAGTGCAAGAGGACGTGCTACTGGGTGTCAGAGGTACCGGTGTGTACAGCAGCCTGCACCACCACCTCTGAAGGTCTCGCTATATGGTGGTAAAACATGCAATTTGCGGTTTTCATGAGCAATAAAAAGGGCGGAAATGATGTTCAAGTCGATCTCTATTCCAATTTTCTGTACAGGTTCCGGAACTCTCGGAACCGAGGTGATGCGAAACATATTTTTGTGTGTGTATAAATTATATGCCCTCTAGTATTGTGCGTAACTTTAAAATATCTATTTCTGCTGATGACACTGGCTTGAGAGTAAAGCATGTTGTGTGCAACATTGGCTCGGTTTCAAATAGTGCAGTTCATGATCCAAGTTCATGGCTTGTAGAAAATAAACTAACGCTAAAGTACAGTAAGACTCAGTTTTTACAGTTTCTAACACATTTCAACAAAACCCAGAATGGGCATGTGATTAGTGAAGCTGGACAGTTCAGATTTCTAGGTGTTCAGATAGATAGTAAACTGTCGTGGAAAGCCCACGTTCATGATCTCGTTCAAAGACTTAGTGCTGCAGTTCTTTACTATTCGAACGGTATCTGAAGTAAGTGATCGTTCGACACGAAAATTAGTCTACTTTGCTTATTTTCATTCGCTTATGTTTATGGTATTATATTTTGGGATAACTCTTCCCATTGTAAAAGGATACTTTTGGCTCAGAAACTGACGGTTCGGGAAATAAGTGGTGTACGTTCGCGAACCTCTTGTCGACCACTGTTTACTAGTCTGGGTTTTTTGACATTGACCTCTCAATATATATATATATTCTTTACTGTCATTTCTTGTTAACAATATTAGCTTATTCCCAATAATAAGCAGCTTTCACTCAGTTAATACTCTGCAGAAATCCAATCTTCATTTGGATCGGACTTCCTTAACTCTCGTGCAGAAAGGTGTGCAGTATACTGCTGCATCCATTTTCAATAAGCTACCACATGAATTCAAAAATCTTAGCAGTAATCCACGAGCTTTCAAATGCAAACTGAAGAGTTTCGTCATGGGTCACTGCTTCTTTTCTGTTGAGGAATTCCTTGTAAAATTAAGCGGATTCTTACGTCACTTTGTTGATTGTGTGTACTTAATGGCTTGACTTTTTCTGGGCTCATAAGTCATGTTCAGACGTTATTCACGCTATACGTTGGGTAAGGAGTGTACATATATATATATATATATATATATATATATATATATATATATATATATATATATATATATATATAGGAGAACGAAACTAAAGCTCAGGGAGAAGAGACGAGAACACTGAGGTTTGCTCATGACATTGTAAGTCTGTCAAAGGCAGCAAAGGACTTGGAAGGGCAGTTGTACGGAACGGACATTGCCTTGAAAGCAGGATATAAAATGAGTATCAGCAAAAGCAAACAAGGATAATGGAATGCAGTCGAATTAAATCATGTTATACCGAGGGAACTAGATTAGGAAATGAGGGATTAAAAGTAGCTTATGAGTTTTAGTATTTGGACAGTAAAATATGATGATGGTGAAGTGTATAGGATATAAAATGTAGACGGGCAATTCCAAGAAAAGCGTTTCTGAAGAAGAGAAATTCCTTAACATGGAGTATAGATTTAAGTGTTAGGAACTCTTTTGTGAAGACACTTCTCTGGAGTGTAGCCATGTATGGAGTGAAACATGGACGATAAATAGTTTAGACAAGGAGAGAATAGAAGCTTTTGAAATGTGGTGCTACAGGAGAATACTGAAGATTAGATTGGTAGATAATGTAGCTACTGAGAAGGTACTGAATAGAATTAGAAAGAAAATAAATTTGTGGCACAACTTGACTAAAAGAAAGTACTGGTGGGTATGGCATGTTCTGAGGCATCACGGGATCACCAGTGTAATACTGGAGGGATGTGTGAGGGTCAAAAATTGGAGAGGGAGATCAAGAGATCGAAAGGATATAGACTGCAATAATTTTTCGGAGATGAAGAGTCTTGCACAGGATTAAATAGCACGGACAGAAGACCACAACAACAATAACCATGTGTAGTGCAAACTTAGTTACATGTTACTACGTTTATCGGGTTGTAACTCAGTCAATTTACATTGATGAGAAAAGTTTACCTATTGTGAGCAGTCTGTAGCGTCTGACCTGCCAAATGCTGGTTAAGGATTCGTTTGACGTCATAATCATGCTAACTAGTATGGTCTGTAGTTATTTGACGTCTTTATGAACATATCCATATTGAGGCGTAAAATATGAATGGTGTGCATCAGCACGTAAATGTTTGGTTTTCGTTATTACTGCTAGAGTTTCTGGTTATTTCCCGCCAAAGTACACAACTTGTATGACTTGGATATCAGTAATAACAACGACTTCTAACAGACCTTGCCCAGTCTGGTGTCTAGTGGCTCCCTTAATGCAACTAGGTCTCGCGCGAGTTTTCCTCAGTGAAAAGAAATGTGTACACCTCACAATTATTTTAGTTGTTCTACGACTACGAGATAAAATTGTGTACTGTACAGCTGCTGAAAACTATCAATAGACATTATATTGCCGAATATTCACTAGTTTGTCGGGGCAACAGTGTGGTATGTGTGGTCACGTTACTGAAGTGAATGTTCCCTTCCTTTCCAGCGCATCAAAAAATGACGAATTAAAATAATGATTGGCAAAGTAGTTATCGAAAATACACATTTCACTTATATCCAGGAAATGAGACCCAGCGCAGAAGGTACTTCTGCATCTACATACTACGCAAGAAACCACACGGTGTATGGCGGAGGGCATTATGCACCACTGCTAGTCATTCACTTTCCGTACCACTCGAAAATGGAGCTGGCGAAATACGACTGTCTACTCGTATATGCTCCCGTATGAGCCCTGATTTCTCTTATATTGTCTTCATGGTTCTTACGTGTGAAGTACGGTAGTGGCAATAGAATCATTGTGCAGTCTGTTGCAAATGCCGGTTCTCTATTCTATATCAATAGTGTTTCGCGAAAAGAACTTCGTCTTCCCTTCAAGGGCTCCCATTTGAAATTAAAGTACTCGCGTGTTGACCGAACTTACCGGTAACAGGTATGCCAGCACGACTCTGAATTGCTTCGATGCCTCACCTTTAATTCGACCTGGTGGGAATCCCAAACGCTCGAGCAGTATTTACAAATGGGTTGCACTAGTGTTCTATAACCGGTCTTCTTTGCAGATGAACAACACTTTTCTAAACCTGTCCCAATAAAACGAAGTCGACCGTTCGCCTGTCCCACTGCAATCCTTCCATGCTCGTTCCATTTATATCACTGTGCAACGGTATGCCTCATTTAATCGACCTTTCTGTGTCAAGTAGTACACTAATGATGCTGTATTAGAACATTATGGGAATGTTTTCCATAACCTTATATATTACTACATTTACAGCCAGCTGCCTTTCATCACACCAAGTAGAATTTTTGTCTACGTCGTCTTGTATCGAACTACAGTCATTCAACGACGATATCTGCCCATAGACTACAGCACCATCAGCAAACAGCCACAGATTGCTGCTCAGCATATCCGTCAGATCATTTATGCATACCGAGTGAATAACCTAAAACTAGCATCGCAAATATTGCGGAAATGGTAATTGCTATTGCTGTGTGGTTTTCAAAAAATGGGATGGTAGTCAGGGGCTCGTAATGTTACCAAGTCAACAGATTAAAGTAATATTTAGAACGAATATTTTTTCTGAAAACATGCAATCTAAGATAGTAACAACTAAAAATAGGATAAATTAGAATGTCCGTGGTGTTTGTTGCGGGGTTCAAGTGCGAGTCAATTACGAGATATCGTATTTGAAAAAATTTCCACACCGACAATTGTACAAGACCTGTGATCGCATATACTAAAGAACAAAGCAAGAGCACACAATAGTTACGTGGATTCTGATCAGTAACGAGACAGTTGACCATCATAGGTTAAATTCAAAATGTCTACTGGCAGCAGCAACACACGCTTCCAGTCTAGTATGGAACGACTTCTGCACACATGCTAGCATGTCAGCGGTGTTCGAAAAGGCTGCATCGTTGCATATCGTCGGGTGTAGCTGGTATGTCCTTGTAGACAGCGTCTTTCAGCTTTCCTCACAGAAAATAAGTCTACAGCATCAAATCTGGGGAACGGGTTGGCCAAAGTGCAGATCCGCTGTATCCAATTCAACGATTTAGAAACAGTTCGTGACTATATAGTGTAGTGCTTCGTGCACTATGGGCTGGATAGCCATCATGTTGGTAGCACAAGTTCTTCCTAGTCTGCAGAGGAACGTTTCCTAGCATCCATGGAAAATGGTCTATTAGGAGGCTCCGATACTTGTGCGCGTTCAATATTCCGTCTGTGAAAAATGGGTCTGGGAGGTGATGGTTCACTCTCCCGCAACTCTCACTTTTACTTTCCGTGGACGCTGACATCCCACCTGAGGAATACAACGAGGATTGTCAACAGACAAATAGTGCCTGTTTCGGCGGTTTACCTGGCCATGATTGGTAAATGTGGCTTCATCGCTAAACAAGATACGTGACACATCTGGAGTATTCCGTTGTAATGACCATGTGAAGGAGTTAACACGATTCTCATAATGGTTTCCATGCAGCTCTTGAGGGAGAGAGATGTGATAGGGGTGGAATCCATGTCGATGAAGAATTTGTAGGACACTTGCCTGACTCACGCCACTTTCTCGTCCAATTGCGCAGTAGTTAACGTGGTGAACAACTGCTGTTCTGTCGCCATTTGTTTCCTTCTATTACGTTGTCTAGGTGTTACAAAATAATTTCCAAGATGGTTGATGTCTATTGGGATAGACATCTAGAACGAAGTGCATTCTTCTTGCACTCACCATACACCATGAGCATATCGACTTTTTCTGTATTTGTAAATTCCACCGTCCACTAACAACCTACTGCTTGGACCGTCACACATTAACTGACTGGTAAGTCGCAATGCACTCAATGAACACACAAGAACACTGTCAGTAAACATAACAATATCTTACTCTCCAACTATCTAGGTTGAATAACATTCTGTCAATACTTGCCCCATGGAACATGAATATGACATTTCGTAATGATGTGGAACATGTCAGTTTAACATAAGTTTTCTTTACACAGTACACTTCATTTTATTTTTTAATTTCATATTGTTTTACAGTTACTACTTTATATCTAAAAATTCAGCTATTGAGTAGAAGCAGTTATCATTCAGAAATTCTTTTAATTTGTTTTTAAATGTTGATTGGCTCTTTGTCTGACTTTCAATGCTACTTAGCATATAATCAAAGATTTTTGTGGCAGCATAATTGACCCCTTTTGTGCCAAAGTCAAATTTAACCCAGAATAGTGAAGATCATCCATTCTTGCAGTGTTGTAGCTCTACACTTCACTATTATTATTGAACAGAGATGGAATATTAATAACAAATTTCATAAACAAATATATTATTGCTAATGTACTGTGAATATCCTGAGTTCTTTCAATAAATGTTTGCAGGGTGATCTTGGGTGGGATCCAAGTATTATTCTGATTACACTCTATTGTGCAATGAATATTTTTTCTCTTCATGATGAGTTACCCCAAAATATTATACCATATGAAAGCAGTGAATGAAAATAGGGATAATAGGCTGATTAACTGACGTGTTTATCACCAAAATTTGCAATAACCATAATAGCATAAGTAGCTGAACCTAACCATTTCAGTAGATCATCAACATGTTTCTTCCAATTCAGTTTCTCATCAGTGCACACACCCAGAACTTTTGAATATTCTGCCTTAGCAACAGACTTCTATTCAAAGTCTATATTTGTCAATTATGTTATGCCATTTACAGTATAGAATTGAATGTAATGTGTTTTCTCAAATTTTGTGAAAGTCCATTGCAGAGACCCACTTAATAATTTTCTGAAAGGCACAATTTAAAATATCCTAAGCTTATTCGTGTTTGTTGGGTGTGATTACTATACTTGTATCATCAGCAAAAAGAACTAGCTTTGCATCTTCATGAATTTAAAGTGGCAAGTCATTAATACATATTAAGAACAATAAGGGACCCAAGATGTAACCCTGTGGGACACCATTCTTGATACCTCCCAGTTAGAGGACTCTGCTAATTTTTGCAGACTATCTGTACAGTTAATTTCAACTTTCTGCATTCTTACAGTTAAATATGAAATAAACCATTTGTGCAATGTCCCGCTCATACCACAATACTTAAACTAATGTAGAAGAATTTCACGATTCACACAGTCAAAAGCATTTGAGAGATCACAAGATATCCCAGTGGGTGTTGTTCGGTCACTCAGAGCATTTAATATTTAATTAGTGAAAGTGTATGTAGCATTTTCTGTTGAAAAACCTTTCTGAAAACCAAACTGACATTTTGTTAGTACTTCATTTTTACAAATATGTGATGATATTCTTGAATACATTACTTTTTCAAGAATTTTGGATAAAGCTGTCAGAAGTGAGACTGGGAAACAGTTGTCAACATCAGACCTATGCCCTTTTTTATGCAATGGTTTAACAATAGGATATTTCAGTCTGTCTGGAAAAATGCCCCATTTCAGTGATCTACTACACAAATGGCTGAGGATTCTACTTGTCTGTTGGGAACATTCATTGTCTACAACCGCTTATCTGTTCTTTCTCGCAAAAATACTCTCCAAGCCTTCTTGACTGATTTATTAACTCCAGAAACCATTTGTTGGAGAAGCCATCAGTTCCACGTGAGCTTTTACGTTTGAGTGCATTTATATTTTCCTAATTTCAATGTGAAAGGTGGGTTGAATTTCAATTTAATCAGAGTGCATAGTTATTGCCTCTTCCGTATACTGCTTTGATTTTCTAATGAATATCTTGATCCAATTTTCTGTACAACACTTAAAAAATGATTAGTAAAAATGTTTTCTACTTCTTACTTTTGTTAACCAACTTTTCATTGAGTTTGATAGAAATACAGTCTTCCTCTGCCATTGGTTGCCCTGTTTCCCTTTTAACACTATTCCAAATTGTTTTAATTTTATTATCAGAGGTGCTAATGTGAGACACAATACACATATTTCTGAAATTTTTAATAACTTTCCTTAATACAGTGCAGTAGTTTTTATAACGTTTCTCTGATTCTGGATCATTATACCTTCTAGCTATATGATATATAGCAGTGTGTCAATTTTGGCACTTTTTAAAACACGATATCTTGTAAGCGACTCGGACTAGAATCGTGCAACAAACATCTATGATATTCTACATTATCCAATTTTTAGTTTGTTATTATCGGTAGGTATTGTTTCATTTAAAAAGTATTATTGCAATCTGTTGAATGGCTAACAGTACGAGCCCCTGACTACCAATCCATTCTGTGGAAACCGCACATGAATGGCACTTTCCATGTCCGCAGTATTTGCAGTGCACGTTTTAGGTCGTTCACCTTGAGTAGACTATAACAGCGGTCCTATATTCGAGCCACTCACATACCTGGGAACCTATTCCTTAGATTTCGGAAATCTATAAATGTGGAATCTTCGTATTGCCCTCCATCCTTAGTTCGCAGGATGTCATGTGAGAAAAAGGCAAATTGAGTTTCCCACGAGCGATGCTTTCTAAATCCGTGGTGATCCGTGGACAGAAGCTTTTCCGACACAGAAAACGTTATTATATTCGAACTGAGAATATGTTCAAGGATTCAGCGGCAAATCGATATTTAGGAAATTTGTTTGTAATTTTGCGGACCCGTACTATACAGGAGTCACCTTCACCTTTTTCCGGTCGTTTGGCACTTTGCGCTGGACGATATATTCGCGATAAGTTCTATCTAAGTAAGGAGCCAAAGCCGTAGAATGCTCTTTGTACACTGAACTGGAATTCTGTCCGAACCTGGTGGCGTATTTGTTTTCATTCAGTTGCTACTCTGCGCCAGAGATGCCTATTAATACGTCCTCCAAAAGGGAACCTGTGAGATGGTCAAAGGATGGTATGATAGTACGATGCTTCTGCGTGAAAGGTTACCTAAATGCGAAATTGAAAACTTCATTTTTCCCTTTGTTATCGTTTATTACCACTCAGTATTTGACAACGAGTGAATGGATAGAAGCCTTCGAGCCGCTTAGCGATCTTACGTAGGCTGAGAATTTTCTCGGGTTCTCGGCTAGATCCTTTGCTAAGAAATGATGATGGTAGTTGCTTTATGCTTAGCGCTTCGATCTTTTTACAAACGCCTGAATCTCCTATAACTTTGGGCTGTCGTCATTTGCGTTCTTTGTTTTCAAGCGACAGTGCAACTGTTTTTGCTTCCTCGGTATTTTATGAACTTTGTTATTAAACAATGGTGAATTTTTTCCGTCCTTAATCCACTTAATGGGCACATACTTTTCCAGAGCGCGATTTAGACTCCGTCTGCACTTTGCAGTATACTGAAACTACATGGTCTCCATTCGTTGTCTAACAGTACGTGGGATGCTACCAACCGCTTATCTGTTCTTTCTAGCAAAAATACTCTCCAAGCCTTCTTGACTGATTTATTAACTCCAGTAACCATTTTTGCTACGATGACGACGTGGTTTCCCTGTCTCTGTAATGACACCGTTGACAAGGTCAGGCCAGTTTGTAGCTACAAGCTCTAAAAAATTTCCCTTTCATTCCGATCTTGCATCCCAAACACTCGAGCCGGCCGGAGGGCCGAGCGGTTCTAGGCGCTACAGTCTGGAGCCGTGCGACCGCTACGGTCGCAGGTTCGAATCCTGCCTCGGGCATGGATGTGTGTGATGTCCTTAGGTTAGTTAGGTTTAAGTAATTCTAAGTTCTAGGGGACTGATGACCTCAGAAGTTAAGTCCCATAGTGCTCAGAGCCATTTTTTTGAACCAAACACTCGAGCTGTACTCAAGAATAGATGACTTACACTTCCCTAAAATTCTTTCAGTATACCGAAGTTGACTACTCGTCTTCCTACAATCGACGTTACTTGCTCGTTCCATTTTATGTTACTTTTCAACGTTACATGTAGGCATTTCATCGACGGACCTGTGTGAAGCAGCACTCACCTGATGCCGTGTTCGAACATGATAATATTGCTTTTCCCACTCCAATGCATTAATTCACGTATTTCCACATTTATTGCAAGCTGAGTTTATCACACCAATTAGAAATCCTGTCCAAGCCGTCCTGTATTTTCCTGCAGTCGCTAAAAGACCGCCTGCATCTCGTGATCGTGCGGTAGCGTTCTCGCTTCCCACGCCCGGGTTCGATTCCCGGCGGGGTCAGGGATTTTCTCTGCCTCGTGATGGCTGGGTGTTGTGTGATGTCCTTAGGTTAGTTAGGTTTAAGTAGTTCTAAGTTCTAGGGGACTGATGACCATAGCTGTTAAGTCCCATAGTGCTCAGAGCCATTTGAACCATTTGATTTGCTGAAAGACCATACTTTCCTGTACACCGCTGCGTCATAAGGAAACAATGCAGATTGCTGCTCACCCTATCCGACACATATCGAGAACAAGAGCGGTCCCATCACACTTCCCTGGAGCACTCCTGTTAACTCCTTTCTCTGTGATGAACGCTGGCCATCTACAGCAACATAAGGGGTCTATTTCTTAAAGCCTTCGAGCCACTCAAATATCTGGGAAGGTTTTCCGTATTCTTAGACCTTCGTCTGCAGCGTAGCATTGTGAGAAACGCTTTGTATAAATCTGGGGTTTTGGAATCGCTTGTTTTCCTTCATCCGTAGTTCGAAAGATATCGTGCATAAAAGGATAAGTTGAATTTCGCACGAGTGTTGCTTTCTAAATCCGTGCTGATTTGCGAATAGAAACTTTTCTCTCTCAGTGATATTTATTTGTATTCGAACTCAGAATTTGGTTAGGAATTCTGCAAGATACTTACATTAAAGATATTTGTCTGTAATTTTGCGGATGCTTTCTTTTACTTATCCTATGTAAGGTAGTCAGCTGCCGTTTTTCTAGGCTCTTCATCTCTTTCCACAACACAAGAGAATCGATAAATGCGTGCTAAGTATGAAGCCAAAGCCGAAGAGTCCATGTGGTATACACTGTAAGCAGCTATTATTGGTGTTGCTGATTCTGTTTGTGTGATCTTCAGTCAATACAGTGGTGTCATGCGCTTCTCCATGCTGCTCTGTCCTGCGGAACCCTGTTAATCTCTGTATTACTACAGCAGTTTACATCCACTTCAACCTGCTTACATCTTGGCCTCCCTCTACAATTTCAGTCACTTACACATCCCCCATCACTAAATTAACTAGTCCCTAATGCATCAAAATATGTCTTATCATTTTATCCCTTATTTTAGCCAAGATGTGCCGTCCATTTATTTTTTTCCTAGTTCCATTTCGTATTTTCTCAGAAGTTATCCGATCTACGCATCTAATTCGCAGCATTCCTCTGTACGTACAGAGCTTCTATTCTCTTCTTGTTGGAACTCTGTAGAAGGCTACATTTTAGACAAATACCTTCAGAAAAGACTTCCACTAACTTATGTTTGTATTCGATGTTAACAAATTTCTCTTTTTCAGAAACGCTTCTGTTGTTAATACTAATCTGCATTTAACACCCTCCCTGCTTCAGCCATCGTCAACTAGACTCGAAGGAGAAAAAAATGGAAAAAAGAAAAGACACATTACGTAGGAATTATCCGCATAGGACGGAAAGCGGTAGATATGATTTACATGAACAGACGAACATGTGATTAGAATTTTAGAAAAAATGAGTGAATTGTTCAAGAGAAAGAGCTTCATAAACTGAGCAAGCCAATAACACTTTGGCCCGTCTCTGGCCCTTACTCTATAAGTTGTTAGACTTGGCATTGATTGCTAGAGTTGTTGGGTGTCGTCCTGAGGGATATCGCCCCAAATTGTATCCAATTGAGGCGTTAGATCTTCAAAATTTCAAGATGGTTGGAGGACTCTGTCCATAATGCGCCAAACGCTCTCACTTGAGGAGAGATCCAGCGACGTTCTTGCCCAGAGGAGTTTCTACTGCTTGTCTTCTTGCTTGCCAAATGCTGTATTGGTCAGAAAGGTCACCGGATCTCATCCCAGTTGAGAACGGTTGGAGCATTCTGGGCAGGGCCCTCCAGCCATCTTGGGATTTTGACAATCTAACAGAATTTGGTGCAATATTTCTCAGGAGGCCATCAAATAACCATGTCGATCAATGCCAAGCCTAATAACTGATTCCATAAGTACCAGAGGTGGACCCTCTCGTTATTGAGTTGCTCAAGTTCTCCCTCTTGAATAATTCATTGATTATTTCTGAAATTGTGGTCTGTACATGTACATCACATCTGCTGATTTCCGTCCCATTCGGATAATTCCTTCGTAGTGTGCCTTTTTTTGTCTTAGTGTGTACCTTCCTGCCCAGATACTAATCATCTACTAAATTTAGTGCCTCATTTACTTATATGATTCCCTTTGCATCATCTTGGGCAAATCGGCGACAATGCGTCATCCTTGTTTTATTTTATTTTCAAGCTATTTGACCCGTTCAGCTGATCTCCCAAGTATTTCGCCATCTCCGACAGACTTACGATGTCATTGGCAAACATAAACGTATTATTTCGTCTCGCTTTCCAAATTTATCTTGGATTTTCTCTCACTGCTTGGTGAATGTATAGACTGCATAACGATGGTACGCTACAGCTCTGTCTCACTCCCTTCTTAACTGCTGCTCCCGTTTCATGTCCTTCGACTTATAACTGCAGTTTGGTTTCTGTAAAAGTTGGAGATAACCTTTCATTCTTTGTATTTTATCGCTCTGGGTATTTTATCCCTGCTGCCGTCAGAATTTCAATCAGTGTATTTCAGTGAACATTGGGTAAAGCTTCCACTAAACTGTAAAAGCAACTTTATATTTATGTAGGGTATGGGTACTTCACAAAAGAAATTATATTACAATTGTCTCACACTGCAAACTCATATGCGTGCCACGAATATAGTTTTTTGATCCTTTAGCCATCCCTAGCAACTTTGTGGAATCGCCAGCGAAAGCTCTCCTAGGAAATTCTTGGATTACGTGGCTAACAGTCTGCTTTTCAGCGGCACAAACATGGTTCAAATGGCTCAGATCACTATGGGCTTAACTTGTGAGGTCATCAGTCCCCTAGAACTTAGAACTACTTAAACCTAACAAACCTAAGGGCATCACACACAACCATCCCCGAGGCAGGATTCGAACCTGCGACCGTAGCGGTCGCACGGTTCCAGACTGTAGCGCCTAGAACCGCTCGGCCACTCCGGACGGCTCAGTGGCACAACCACAACTTGCAGAAGTTATTTTCGTCCACTTGTACAAAGAATCGGCCTACCTTCCAGTGCTGGTTGTTATTTGGTTAAGAACCGACCAGATCGGGCAGTTCAGTCAGGTGCTTTGGTACGCAAGGTATCTTAAGTTGTTCGCATCACAACATTGATCTGCCAAGTGTGTCTCTAGCAGTGATCCATATTAAAGCCGTTCCCATCTAACATTCTTCCGGTTTTCATGGGTGAGTGACGATAACGATGCCTAACTTTGCTGGTACTTGGAATGTTAGCTTGAGAAAGGAGTTTAGGATCTGTAAATGCTATAAACGTATATAGGCCGTTCTTTAGTGTACCTTCTAAGGCAAGTAGTAGGGTTAGTGAACCTAGCGAGTCACTAAATATCTCCAGAACCAATATTGATGTTTTCCGAGGTAAATTTCTACTAGTTTTGCCATTATTCTGTAAACAATTCGTGTCAGTATTTTGATCAGAAACTTTACTTTTTTATGTTGCCGAACCCCACAGGTCCACAGATGCCTCCAGTCACAATTTTGCAGCAGGATGATGCCCCACCTCACTATCATGGGGATATTGTCAAATTTCACCATGAGGCCTTTCCTGAGCATTGAGTTGGAAGTGGTGGGTCCCATTACCTGACCCCCTCGGTCTCCCAATGTCACTCCACTGGATTTCTGGATTTTAGTGCAAGGGGACATTGTTAAGACGCCAAGGGTTTGAGGTATCGTATGGTAGATTTGAGACAGCGAATCTACGCCGCAGTAGAGGTCATAACACCTGTCATGCTTATAAGCATGTGGCGAGAAGTGGAGTACTGTTACAGTATCTGTCGAGCTACAAATTGTGCCGTCATTGAACTGTAAAATCATGCATAAATATGTTTGAGCTCCTGTGTACAATGTTGGACAAATACAGTTATAAACCTTAATAGCTGCTGAAATATAAACAAATGATTTTATTTACCTCTAGCCCACTTTCTTTTGTTGCTGTTTCAGGATAGAATCGTGAAAATGACCTCAGAACAAAAGTGGAGACTGGAAGATGTCTTCAAGTGGTCTCCTATACGTTTTGCAGAGGAGACAAATGCGTGGGAATGGATAGAGAGAATGTTGGAAAACGGGTTGTCAGCAAAGGAGCTCATAACCACGAAGAGAAAGCTGTCCGATTTGGAGACGGCAGTCGCCTTAATGCACGTCTTCTGCACGGGCGGTTACCTGCGGCTGCTGCGGCTGGCACTGTCAGTGGACCCGAGATTGTCATCGACGAGTCTAGACGGGAAGGGATCGACGCCGCTGCACGTGGCAGCCGCGAACAGGAGAGACGCTGCAGTGCGGCTGCTGCTGGACGCGGGCGCCGACTGGGAGGAGAGAGACGGCCTCGGGCGCACGCCGCTCCACGTAGCCGCCGCCAGTGGCAGCATCCATGCCTTCCGGCTGCTGTTGGATGCCGGGGTTGACCCAGAGGTTCGGGACTCTGAAGGAAACACGGCGGTGCACTTCGCTAGCGAAGCTGGCCACACAGGTATCCTGAAGGCGCTGTACGGCAGGGGCGTGTCGCGTTGTCTAGTCAAGTTGCAGCTGCTCTTGTCAGCGGAGAGTTGCAACGTGGAGGGCGTGCGCCTCGCTCTGAAGCAGACTTCCAGCTGGGGCGGCGCATGGAGCGACTTGCACTGCGTGGCGATCAAGGGCAGTGGCACGGCTGTGAGGACGATGCTGACTGCCGGCGTCGACCCGAACGCCCGCGACGCCAACGGCGACACCCCGCTGCACGCCGTGGCAGCCGCGGGCTGTCCGGGGGCGGCGGAGGCCCTGGTGGAGGCCGGCGCAGACGTGGATGCGGCCGACTCGAGCGGCTCGACGCCGCTCCACTACGCGGTGCGCGTGGGTAACCTGGGGGTGGCGCGCGTGCTGCTGGCCGCGGGCGCCAACGTGGAGGCGCGCGACGCCGAGGGCGACACGCCGCTGCTGCGCGCCGCCGCCAGGGGCTGCGCCGACGCCGTGGCCGCACTCGTCGCCGCCGGTGCCAGGACCGACGCCACTGACGCCGCCGGCAGGACCGCCGCACAGGTGGCCAGACTGGTCGGCTACAACGGGCTCATCAGCGCCCTGCTGGACCGCGCTGACAACCGCATTCCTTACGCCGTCGATAAAGCGCCGAACGCTGCCGATGTGATCCTGCGTACAGAGGGACTTGTAGATGTGTCTTAAAACAGAGTTGGTGATTGGCACCTTCTCGCAATTGTTATGTACGAGGGGCGTTCAGCAAGTAAGGCAGTACATTCTTTTTCTGAAAGCAGGTTGGCTTTATTCAGGATTCCATACACCATATTATTCCCCACTCCTTTGGCCACAAAACCCTATTTTTCAACATAATCTCCGATCAGTGCGACGCCCCACGTCACCATACTGGAATGGACTGTACGCCAGCGAGGTACCATTCTACAGGTCGACGTCGTCACAGCCAACGTCTTGCTGCATCAACAACTTCCCTGTCATCCACGCACTGCTTCCTGCGGAGTCCATCCCTTATTGGCTCAGGTCAGAAGGTGGGAGATCTGGGCTGTGGGACAGATGACGAAGAACAGTCCAATGAACTTTTGTGTGCTCCTCTCAGGTGTGTAGACTTGTGTGAGGACTTGCGGTCTTGTGGAGAAGAAGGAGTTTTTTGCCTTTTAGTGGTGACGGACTCACTGAAGACCAACATTGCAGGAGTCACAGCTGTGTGCAGCAGGGCGGCATGAGGGACTGGTTTGCGCGATCTTATTGTGACATGACAGACGTCTCGCCCAACGACTCACCATGCTTTTGTTCATTTCGATGTCTCCGTAGATATGTTTCAAGCGCCTATGAATATCTGTGGTTCTGTGGTTTTCTGCCAAGAGGAACTCAATGACAGTTTTGTGCTCGGAACGTACCTCCTGTACCAACACTATTTTGATGGCTACGTGTTGTGCTGTCACCTACTGGAGATTCATGAAACTATAGAGGCTGAAGCGGGAAAATTCCACGATGTCCCGCAACAAATACCGCAGTTTGTCAACAGAAATTGACCGAGAAAAAATGTACTGCACTACTTACTGAACGCTCCTCTTATCTCTACGAAACCATTATCACACTGATCATTAGAAATCCAACCTTTCCCTCTTCGAAAATTTTCCTCCTACCTAAATATTATCCATCAATCCCACCGCTTCAAATTAAATAGCATTCCTGGTATGTTGCAGCACCAAAACCAATAAATCCTCTCAACCCATGACGTACAAACACTTCGCATCCAGTCACAAAGCAACTTCGGCTCACACTTCGAAACTTCATGAGATATACCCATCTTATGATATTAGTTTCCTCCTGTTCTTGTTGGCCTCCTACATTCTCGTACGTGCCACTTTGTATCTCATCTCATCTTTTCGTACCCTCTCTCCTCAAATCATTACCCACTTCAGGCCGTATTAAAATAGTCTTTCTCAACTCGGATCTCGTTTATGTCCATGGCATCTTACGCCGTGTATCTTATCCTCTTCCCGTATATAGGGTGTCACAGGAGGAATGGTCAGCATTCAGGGATGTGACAGAAGCAATCATTTCAAGCGCAAAAAAAAAAAAAAAGAAAAGAAAAAAAAAAAAGAAATTCATATTGACATATGCTCTATTCCAACTTGTTTCCGAGAGGTATAGCCCATTTAATGTACGTCGTTATTTATTTCCTATACTGTTCAGTACGTTGTCAGGTTTACACACGTACAAGAATCAGTAAATATAAAACATGTGTTTTACAAAGCAATAATTGAAAAACACGTATTTTAACTAATTCACCTTCAAGGATTATCGTACATACCGTATTGTACAATTCACAATAAATATTCAAGTATCTCAAATGAATTTGTGCACTTTTGAAAGAACATGTTGTTTTGTTTGTCTGAGTGCATCTGTACTTCGCCTAACTAGGCCGGTAGCGTCCATGATCCGACCAAGCACTTATCTGACATATTCATGTGTCGTTTGTACACTATATACCTTATCCAGCCCCATGAACAAAAATCTAATGGCATGAGATCTGGCGATCTTGGTGGCCAGTTAACTGTACTACCACGACCAATCCACCTGTTGGTGTAGATGTTCCCGCAAACATCTGGTAAAATGTGGAGAGACTTCGTCATGCTGAAAGTACATCGCAGTCCGCGTACCCAAAGATACCTCTCGAGGTGTATAACAAACGAATTGAAAAAAAAAAAAGAAATGCAAGTAATTCTGTCCAGTCATTCGCTCCTCCAGAATGACCGGATCTATGAATATGTTACTGATCATGTCGCACCTAACATTGATCCAAAAACGAACTTGGAATTAGGTTACCACTGTAGCGCATGGGTTTTCCCGCGACCATCAATGATTATTAAGTGTGTTGTTCGGGGAGTAAGACACAAATGTCCGCGCCACTGACCCAAATATAAGTGTACATTAAATGTGTCCTATCTCAGAAACGGCCCGGAATAGGGCATATGCCCATATGAACTTATGTGCTTTAAATGAGCGCCCCTGTCATATCCCAGATTATTGACTATTCCTTCAGATACACCGTGTACTTCATCACACTTAACCGCAGCATAGCATCCTCCCTGTCTGTGCCCTACATCTACACTTTCTTGGTGAAATTACGTCGCTACATTATCATTTGAGCAATACCACTCACTTCATCACTTGTAAATGTCGATAGTGAGAATTCTAATGACAAATAGGTTAACATGTGATACATATTATATATTATTGTCCACTTTGTGAAGTAAATAAATGTCTCATTTCAGACTTTTACTGCAATTTTTTCCGATTTGAAGCTTCTCTCTGGCTATGAATGGAACATTTGAGCCGCTTACAACTTAATAATAATCAAGAAAAATAATTTAACACTTAACAAGATATGCCGGTAATTCTACACCTCCACAATCCATGCCCTACCGCAGTTGAATCCAACTAACAGCCGCTTCAGGACCATTAAATTCGTCTTTGCATCAACACATCGTATCACATAAAACGCAGTGTGTTTCTTTCTCCGCACCTGGTCTTGTTTCAATCCCTTCTGTTCATAAAGCGTATGTTTAGACGTTAACTTAATATCTCACCCCCCCCCCCCCCCCCACCCCCTCTCTTTCTCTGTCAAATCCTAGACGCAAACTTCTTTTCTTCCGACTCGCTATGCTTTCTGTGCAAGTCCTTAACCCTACGTTGACACACAAATCAACATTGCTCTCATCCTGCATTTGAATCATATTATGTAATGCATACATGAATAAAATCACCACATATTACATGTAAATCACAAAATAAGAATTACTTTTACTCCAATGTATGGGCCCGCATCTCGTGGTCGTGCGGTAGCGTTCTCGCTTCCCACGCCCGGGTTCCCGGGTTCGATTCCCGGCGGGGTCAGGGATTTTCTCTGCCTCGTGATGGCTGGGTGTTGTGCGCTGTCCTTAGGTTAGTTAGGTTTAAGTAGTTCTAAGTTCTAGGGGACTGATGACCACAGATGTTAAGTCCCATAGTGCTCAGAGCCATTTGAACCAATCCAATGTATGGGATTTATACCAATGTTTCAAATTTTTAACATATGTTGTAATTAGTTTTAAAAAAAAACTTGGCCGAATAACAGTTGTATAATTGCTCCCATGACGAACCACAAGGGGCAAAGAAGGATGAAACAGCAATAAATAAAATCTATTGGTGAAATGTTGATTATTTCTTGTACTACATTTCAGAACAGTCTCCGGAAAGATCCTTTCCTTTTTTCTTGTAGCAGCAGTACGATAACTCACTTATAAAGAGATCGAGTCGGTATGTGTGGGGAAAATACGCAAAAAGTTCAGAATAAAGCACTCAGGTCGTCGCAGAATTGTAGGAATTGTAAGCATGCAGAGCACATTCGCTGAACATCTCAAAACTGGAACCACACTCCCTCCTCCTCAATCTCCGCCCATGGTCTGTAAACATAAATACATGCGTTCAAATTTTGAACACAGGCAAAACTTTATTTACGTTACAAATGCATCAACAAGAGTCAATAACTTATCAGTGATCATACATCACTCTGCAAGAAATAAGCTTTTAGCATATTATGGGAGATCTCAAACAACACTCACCGAACCAGTGACATTGCAGTACACGGAAGATTTAAATTTAACTTACATCTGTTCTTCTTTCGCTTCCGAGTAGCCCCTTTCCCTCCACTGCTATGGTTCGTAATACTTTTTTGTGCTAAACATACGTTTTATTGAAATTACTTCGTAGAGACCAAAACGATAAATCACAGTTCGAGCATTAAAGATGAAGTTAGCCATAAATAAGAGCCTAAAGATCAAAAGAAGAAAAGAACATAAAAATCGTGAATGAGACTTATAATGGGTGATCAAAAAATTTCCGTTCGAAAGACATACAATGCCGAATGGGTATGCCAATAAGGCAAAATTGCCGTAAGTATTGAGGTATTCATTCATAATCGCATGGGGAGAGATTAGGGCAATAGGGCTCTCACTTAGGATTAATTGTTATTGCCCATAACGCATGAGACTGGCCTCCCAGATCGACCGTCGTCTTGTGCCGAATCTCTAGCACTACGGAATTTGGGGCATCGTTGCGCAACGGTGGTTTTCTACAGATATGCTGCATCATACACATTCTTGATTTTCCGGCGGATGTATACTGGTGTTTGTCCTTCGCAGCTAAGACAAAAATAACAGCGTGGTGGTCTTGTTGGGCCGTATTTGGTAATAGTTCACGTTTCCACATTTACCGCTTCCACATTAGAAAGACACGAATGCCGTACTCATCTCTTGCCTACTGCACACGTCGGTGCTTATATACCCGCATTGGGGTCGCGGTATATTGTATATATGTTGCAGCAATGTCCTTAAACGGAAACATTTTGATCGCTACTTATAACATTACGGTTTCTTTCATTGATACAACAGGTTGTAAAGTTAAATGGTAAGTTCGTATTATGAAAGCGATTAAATGGTTCAAATGGCTCTAAGTAGTATGGGACTTAACATTTGAGGTCATCAGTCCCCTAGACTTAGAACTACTTAAACCTAACTAACCTAAGAACATCACACACATCCATGCCCGATGCAGGATTCGAACCTGCGACAGTAGCAGAAGCGCGGTTCCGGACTGAAGCGCCTAGAACTGCTCGGTCACAGCGGCAGGCTGAAAGCGATTAACACAGGGTCGAAGGATCAGAACTTCTGTATAGGTGTAAGGAATAAGTAAACAACGATGGATCGGTACTCTGAAGGCTGAAGTGTGAGTGAGTACACTTGAAGTGGGAAGAAGTTGGTAAGCTTTCTGCTGCTCTTTTCAGTATCGTCGCAGTTTTGCTGCGACCAGCAGCTGATGACCGCCGTTTCTACTCGCTAAAACATGAGAAAATGGCTCCAGTCGTAGTAAGGAAATCAAATTCAATACAAGCGTAAGAATAGCTATCCGAGAAACGTACTATAGATTCGAAAGCAAAATATTACTTGTAGATTTGTCTAAAACCGAAAGTAAAGTCAGCCAATGAAACGAACATTCTTTCTGGGTGTTAACAATAAGTGCCAGGTTGAATTAATAGAAGAGATAGTTAAGATTCAACGCAGAACGTCACATTTCGTCGCTTATGTTATTGTAAGCTTGAGAAGAGTACAGAAATACTTAACAAACTGCAGTTGTAGACACCGCAGAAGCTAGAAAACATATTACTGCCTCCCACATACGTACCCAGTACGACAAAAGAGTCAGAGGAAGTACAGGTCACGTGGGGGATTACCGCTAGTCGTTCTCCCCGCGCATGCAGTAGGGACGTACGAAGCGGGTATAATACCCGTTCCAGAAGTACTCTCCTCCACACACCATAAAGTGGCTTGCGCTGAACAGCTGGATATGTAAATTAAAAACCGAATATTGCATGCTTCATCGTATACCTTAAGGAATGACTGCAATGAATACAGAGAAGAGCTGATGCTTGTCATTCCACGCTCAGTCCGGAAATGGACAGAGGTGAGGATCGGTCCTGGTACATCTGCTCTTCAACACGAGTCAGCAACAGTTTTCCATGAGCACATGTTGACTTATATACCGTGTAGCTTTGGGTGAGATTGTATTTACATGGTCTGAAGTGGTATGATTTTATCAGCGTCAGATCTGAATGATACTATATGGAAAGAGCATGCAGGCGTACTGTTAAGGGAAGAACACCGTACGTTGTTTATAGAGGAAGAAAACATTCTTTTGTGACAAGCATGCAGCCTAGACCAAGTACAGCTATTGCGTCCCAACTAACAGAACCGGAAATACGCCATCTCACTGTTGCCAGATGATAAAAGATATATTTGATGTAGAGTATAACACTAAAGGGCGCTAGATTTAAATTTAGTGTAAATGATTATATAATCAAGTGGTTTCATACCGAAGGAGCTTAAAATGTGTTAGTTGGCAATGATTTATCACAGATTTCTGAGGGAAACAGTGAAAATTATTTACTTTTTGCTTAACTTTTCTGTAAAAGCCTTGACCAAGGTATCTTACTCAGAAGGAAAATCATTTCTAATGTTTCAAACGTATTATAACACAAATACTGAACATTTTACAACGTTGAAATGTAATACGTGGAATAAAGGCATGAAAAGAAATTAGCTAAACTCAAAAGAGTTATTCCCGTAGCAAGGTATTGTAATGACGTTGGATTTCAAAAATCTAATCACAAATATTTCAGTCGAATGTTAAGTAAGACTCAAATAAAATTTACAGAAGAGGAAAATAATCTCTTGAAGAAGGGCTCAAATACATGGTGTACCTAAGGACCGGGAGCTCTTTCAATTATTTATTACACAAGAACTAAACATTGCACAGATGTCATACATATTGCATTTAGAAGAGAAACTGTGAAAGGTTTTTACAATTATTCGATATGCGAACTATGAGTGACCCGGCAGACGTCAGTACGGTAATCGAATTCTTGCCATAACCGTCCCAGCGTGGCATCGTCGACTGTGGCTGTTGCTTCCTGTGTTCTCTCCCGGAGCTGTGCTACATCACGCGGTAGAGGCGGTACGCACAGCAGATCTTTAATGTGTCCCCACAGAAAAAAGCCCCACGGAGTGAGATCTGGTGACCGGGTAGGCCATTTCATGAAACAGCTGTCCCCTTCTGTAGCCTGGCCGCCATGTTTGCGACTAGTGCTAACTATCGGAAAATTAAAAAACTACACTGTGGTGGTATACATGCAAAAAAACTTTCAGGCTTTCTCTTCAAAATGACATATGTATGATATCTGTACAACGTTTGGTTTTTGTGCAATAAATAATTGAAAGTGTTTCCGGATGGCCGGCCGCAGGTGGCCGAGCGGTTCTAGGCGCTTCAGTCTGGAACCGCGCAACGCTACGGTCGCAGGTTCGAATCCTGCCTCGGGCATGGATGTGTGTGATGTCCTTAGGTTAGTTAAGTTTAAGTAGTTCTAAGTTCTAGGGGACTGATGACCTCAGATGTTAAGTCCCATAGTGCTCAGAGCCATTTGAACCGTTTGTTCCCGAACTTTATGTACATCCTGTATAATGTAACGGCAAATGTTACAAACCCAAATATAGTAGTAAACCTTACGGTAGATCTTAAAAATGGTCTTGATTGTGTAAAAATGGAAAATTTGCAGCAGGTTAGAATATCCCATAATGTTCGTAATGTTTTTAGTAAAATTGAATTTTTATGGTTAGTGTCCACAAGATAAAGATTAAAAAATATTAATGCTAAATTAAAGCAAAATGAAGACTTTGTAGCAAAATCTAATAAATTTAATGCTGTAGTTATTGCCAACAAGGTTCAATCCGTTTCTAAAACTTTAAAATTTCTTGAAACAAACTAAGTTTACGAACTGGAGGAGGATTCGACTTCTACTTCATCAAAAAAAAAAAAAAAAAAAAAAGTATGTAGGCGACGTCAAACACCTGTTAAGGCCTTTTCATAGGAAACAGTTGATTAACATGAATACACAAGTTCCCAGGCTACATTCTCCGTTCAAGGTCCATAAAATTAATCATCCAATTAGTCCGATGTGAACAGTGGGCTCCATGAATTAGCTAGGTTTCTTTATGGAAAGACGAAAAAAATCATAAAAATAATTATTCAGTTGCTAAGAGTCAGATTTTGGTGTTTTTAAAATTAAAAGTTTGGAATGTCACCAAGAGACGAAAATAATACAGTTCGATATTACTAATTTGTACACCTCTGACTGGGAGATTTCAGATACGTCTTCGCTGGACATCGGGGCTCAGTTGGAAGCGGGACTCATCAATGAAGACCTTCTACTCCAGTAAATGAGATTTCAGGCCCAAGACGTGTTTGGAGTTGCCCGCACAGCGGTGGGACACCAACGTGACTGCCGCACGCCATATAGCCAACAACCAGTACCGACGGTCAGGTGTGCCACTCCCTTTCAAAGCGGGATCCCTTTAGTTGTCATCCGCGGGACCCTTAGAGTACAGCGATACGTCAACGGTATTCTACGCCCTGTTTTGTTGCCCTTCGTGGCAAGACATCTCGGAGGCGTACTATTGTGCCGTCAGAGTTCCCTCAACCACTACCAACCGTGACCTGAAATCATCCCTGAGGCTTCCCACACCAAGCTGGCCGGAGTAACGCCGTTGGCCTCTCCAAAACACTGGAAGAATGGGGCCTCTCCCCAGGCCGTCGCCATATTCGCCGACAGTCGTCCGAGGTAGTGCAGAACCACGATTTACCTCTGAACACAATGCGATGCCATTCATTTAGCAGTCCATGCTTCACGGTCGCGGCACCCACTCCATACGCAGCCGTTCACATTGCACTGCAAACAACAGCCAACGTATGGGGCGGTAAATTCATAGTCCCGGTGCTGCTAGCCTCCGACCACTGTTGCGGAATGACATAGATTGTTACAGGGAGACAATTACTTGTTCTCGGACAGCAGATACAGACAGATGCGAAGGGGATGCGACGTGCTTGTTCTACAACACGGCGATCCTGCCTCTAAACACCCCATGCATTCCAGCATCAGGCCACTGTCGCAATCGAATGCCGCACTAGTCTGGATGTTGCACTATTTGAATAGCCGGCCAAATGGAGACCCGTAGTGAGGACTCTTTCAAACACTGTCAGCTGCTGATGATGCTTTCTCACACTAGTATGCGGCATTTCCCTGCCCTTTCAGTGATCACTCGACATCTGATGCTGCTAACGTCCGTTATATACCATACCAGGCCTGGTAATACCACTAAACACGAACACTAATGCACACTACAGGCCGTTCTGCCTGACACAGAGAAGTACAACTCTAATTACTTACATACGCGCCGATAATGTGTACGTGTACGAAGTTACATTGACCTCCATGTCTGTCTTCTGGGTCCTTCACTTTTTTTATCAGGCAGTGCAGATGTTGATTTGTCCTACTTCATTGCTTTAAATGCGAATATTTTAGGTTGGGCTTTACCGTGACTGTTATTGACATTAAATGAAACAACGAGTTTACTATTACCAGTCACCGTTTTATTTATTTCCACGACGTGTTTCAAAGGTTTAAACCTCCATCATCGAGTGGATTTACATTAGTTAGTATGACATTTGTGTGTGTGTTGTGTTACTTTTAGGAGGAACTTGTGGCACTGTCTAGTGGAGAAACCAGACACTGTTTCGGAACATGGTTTTGGGTTTCTTCTGACAAAAAATTAAACTTCATTGCTGTAACAACGTTCTTCTGTAGAGTGAGCGAGTGGGGTGGCGCAGTGGATAGCGCACTGTATTTGCATTTGGGAGGACGACGGTTCAAACACGCGTCCGGCCATTCTGATTTAGGTTTCCTAAATCGTTTCAGACAAATGTCGGGATGGTTCCTCTGAAAGGGCACGGCCGATTTCCTTCCTCGTACTTCCGTAATCCGAGCTTGTGCTCCGTCTCTAATGACCTCGTTGTCGCCGGGACGTTAAACATTAATCTCCTCCTCCTCCTCCTCCTTGTGTAGAGTGTATGAAGACATTTGTTTCTGGAGTTAGTTTTTGAAACATGCATTGCCATTAATAACGAAAAAAGAAACCGTCAGTTTTTCATTTCGTGTGATTTATCACGCAGCTACGTTTTTCACCTGATTTTGAAAGAAGAGTTCATTTCTCTCAAGGTCCCTAAATAATTTCAGATAGGTGCAGGTATTGTTCTGAATAAGGGCACGACCGATCTCCTCGATGAATCCGAACTAAATTTCTGTACCTAACGAATTCGTAGTGAAGCTAAACTCTTTTGCTTCTTTATTAAATATCGTCCTGTACGGGATTTTTTCGAAATATTGTCGTTATAGTGTGATGATTAAATGGGTAAGTGTCAGACCGTAGACACAAAGGAACGGGGTACAATCCTGAATCGGTCCTGTGGTTATTGTCTTTATTAACCTGTGGCTCTGCTATGAAAACCTGAAAAGTAGCGCCTGTACCATTCTTCGGAGACTACGTTAGGCAGTAGGTCACCTATAAGTGCCCACCTACGAAAGCCTACTTACATAGTTTCAACAGACAGTACTAACTGACGAATTTTAGCATATGCTATAACCGCCCGGTAGGGATCACCAAGAGAAGGTAAAACTAACTGCAGCGGTCAGGAGACATTTAAACAATCATTCTTCCACACTCCATGTGCGACTGCATGTAACGAAGCCTAATAGGTAGTAAAATGAGACGTACACTCTGCCAGGCGCTTCACATGGTTTTCCTGAGGACAGATGTAGATGAGATGCAAAGGAAAGTATTGCGATGTTCAAATCAGCCTTCAGATTGAGTCCATCCTTATATATTCATGAAAGACGTGAATAGTAAGCTGTTTTTGAACACCGAAATAGTGTGCATCACTAGCGTGATCCTCTGTGCTGCTGATGCATCTATCCCAAAAGTCCTCAGGCCGACTTCGGAGGTGACATGTGCCATGGTGGAATGATGAATGTTGCTCCGGAATTAAGGTTACACGCATGGCATTGCGACGGTTCAAATGCCAACCATCTGCTACGAGCCTCGCAGCTTTTCAGAGTGCACCGACAAAGGCTCGAAAACAATAAAAAGGACGAAGAAGAGGTCTTCGCAAATGTTTCTGGACTCGATAAGTCGACGCACTAGCTCTTTAAAGGAATGGGAAGCCATAAGGAGAATTTGCAGCAAATGTGTCAGAGCACTGCTGTACTGAGGCTGAGGTGTCTCTAGTCTATGTCTGGGGACACCACACAGGCAATGGCAGAATACTCTACTTCGGTTACTGCCACTGATAATCTAGATCCAGCTTTCTACCGCTATCGGTCACTGATGGAGAGGGGTGGTGGAATTTCTATTCCACCAACACCGAGGAATATAATTACAGCTGTTCTTTGTGGGAGCTTGAGAGTGCATTGTCTCGAGTCAATAAGAATGCACCAGTTACCGATTGAATCCCAGAAGCGCGTTACAGTGATTCAGACAGGATGTAAAGGAAATCTCCTATTGCTTTTTAATACAATTTGGTTGAGTGGAGACTTTTCCGATTCCCGGAAGGAGGCGATTTTAGTGCTCCTGAAACCAGGGAAGGGTCGCGCTTAGCTCAGTTACTGTAGCTTGGCTCTCAGTAACCACATAGGAAAGACGCTAGAATACATGGTCAACCGTCGTATTAGCGGGACCTACTTTGTCGCTCGTAGTGTGGGTTTCGGAGGTATCATTCGACCCTCACCTTACCATGCCGGAGGCCGAAACACAATAATCTTTCCTACACAGTCAACACCTGACTATTACCTTTCTCGATCCTGAGAAGACCTACGACACTATATGGAAGCATCATATTCTTGGACAGTTTCACAAGTGGGGCTTTCGGGGACTGCTACCAATATTCATTCGGTCCTTCCTTACCGGGCATTTTTTCTATATCGAGTCGGTGATGCCATCTCTCAGAGATGTGTTTGAAGTTATTTGGAATTGCCATCAGTGAGTCCACGGTTAAGCCTCCGGTTCTACTTCATTGTTTGTGGACGACCTTGATACACTCTGCACCTCCTCCAGCCTTGTAAAGACCACTCGACAGTTGCACCTAACGATACGACGGCTGGAGGAGTGGGCTGGTAGTACAGATTTCAAATTTTCCTCGGAGAAATGTGTTTGTGTTAATTTTAGTCGTTTTTGTCGCACTTTAACTGGCCTATGCTAAAAATTAGGGTACGTATGCAGCCTAATCTCCACTTTACGTTTCCCGACATTCCATACCGTTTCTCGCCTTCCAGTGGAGGGACTCTTCAGAAATAAGCCGCAAGCAATGAAGCTTTTCGGGATTCGTGTGCGGCAGGACTTATTACCTCTCAATGCAGACCATATTTCTGTGCTTCATCGGGGCTGAATTTGTTCGCTGCCCTGGTTAATAAGAAGACCCATACATTTTTTGGGTTTATCAGTGTAAAAAATGTATTTCACTGCAGGCAATTTTGTAAATCGATGTTTTACAGAATTTCATTTGGGCACTCTGTGTTATTTTTTACATTGATGCGCCTATACAGGCTAATTACATTGGCTGTGCTGTGTTATTTCCCGAATGGGTTCCCAACATTCGCCTATCTGGTACACTGACAATATATAACTCTGAAATACATGCGATCTTGAGGGAACTGGAGCAGATGTGGTGTTTTTCTACTACCCAATTCCTCGTTGGCAGCGACTGCCCTTCAGACTATCCTTCACTTGTATCCAGCAGAAAGGTATCTGCAGACGATGCACGACACCCTTCTCTACTTACAGAGACATGGCAAAGAGTTGTCATTTTCTGGGCGACAGGGCACGTGGGCGTCCAGTGGAGAGAAGTAGCAGATGATGCAGCTAACAGGGCCTGTTTGGAAAATACGATTGTTGAATGTGCTGCCCCCATACATGCAGTTTCCTCAGTGTTGAGGGAGACGATCATTCGTCTGTGGGAGGAGGTACGGTCGGTCAAACCAGCGGCACGACCGTGGCGTTCCACCTTCATTTCGCTGCGGCTGAAGGAAGTACTCTTAACGTGCCTCCAGATAGGGCACTGTCCTCTGTCGCTCGGATTCCTCCTCTGGCAGTATGCAATGCTTGGCGTATACAGGTATGTGTTCACCCCAGTTTAACAGACTGTGTTCTATTACCAAGCGGTGAGAGCTGCAACCAGCTTACCAGCTGATCCGCCCCCTGTTTAAGTAGAGTAGACGATGAATCGAATGTGGTCCGTATTTTAAGATTCTGTGTGGCGTCTGGTATTCTTAGTGGCGTCTTAGGCAGGAGAGTGTGAAGAGTTTCCAGAGTGGTTTCTTCATCTTGTATATTCCAATTGCTCGAGCAGGCACCATTCCTTGATACACTACTTTAGATGCTGTGTAGTTATGGTCTGCGTATTTCGATCACAAAGTGCCTTGAAGCGTACATATTTTGTTGTTTTGCGTAAAAGTGTGAGTGTGCGTGGGAGTGTTTGTACCAGGGTGGCTGAGGATTAGTTTTCCTTTTTTAACATGACTTGCATAGTTTTCATAAATAAAACCACATTCGTCTCCCATCAGTTAAATACGGGGGATGAAGACTTCACTGTTGGGCGCCCTATGCATACCACCACCACCACGAGACAGAATGGGAAGATGTTACTATTACTCTCATATCAACCTTGTTACAGGTTAATCCCACAACGCTACGATTGCTTTTCTTTCCTTGTGTTTATGCTTTGCACTGGAACTGCAGTTTTTGTGACTTGACGAATTTCTGTTTTCTATTTTTGAGGGGATATCTCCTTGTCGTCAGAGTCATCAATTAAACTAAAATATAGAAGTCGTGTGCACCATCCGTCTGCCAATCTTTTATACTTTGTTCTGCGCGTTATCGTATTTCAACTATTTCCGTGTCTTATTTCCCTTGCCAAATCGGGAAAGAATCTAGTATCTGTCAAAGTGAGCTTAGATAACTGCCTAGAAAAGACGCACGCTAACCAGTGTACTAGGTCAGCTTTCATGACGTAGATTAGATCCAGGTCAGAGCCATACCACTGTTTTGAAAGCTACTGAGCTACATGTTGAGCTATTTTTTATTTTCTTTCGGGGCTCCATGCCACCACTTCTAGGCTTTCCCTTCACTTTCTAGTTGTGCTTCCATCGGCAAAAGTCTCCGGAATATTTTTCAAAAAGGAAAAAGTCTATTATGTACTGTCACTGCTTTTCCTTTTAAGTATCTGTTTGCCTTTATAAACGGGATTAATAGGGAAGTCGTTACGCCCATGCAACATTATGCCCCCCCCCCCCCCCCCCTCATCGTAACACCTGGATCACCAAAACAATCATGTTCGGCAATGTTCCTGTATGCATTACGTGTTCCCATCTCAGGCCTTCTTCTGTGTTTGGTCCAACTTTCATCGAACTCTGTAACTTGGCATGGATATGTCATGAGAAAGTTACTTTCGTCCCTAAGTTTTGCACACCAGTGTACTTCCTCCAGAACTGCAACAGCGACGCCATTAGTTTTTGAGAATTTCCGCAAACTTCCAATTTGGAAGACGTGATAATAAAAAAAATATTGAGTGTTCGGTTGGTAATAACTCCATCGACGTTCGTATAAGAAAACGATTTGTCAGTCAGGATCTAAATTTCTAGCTCTTAATTCCAGTTTGTATCAATGGTCGTTTAGCATTTCTTTCTGTTACACAGGTTTCTTCATCGTCTGTATCATTCTACATCAAATTATAACTGTACAATCCAAATTAAGCCTAGATCGATGGATCAAGTGGGTCGTCTGCCCAGGATTTAATGTTTTGCAATCCAGCTGTTCTTTTGCAGCTCATGAGATTCTTTGACATGCAACACAGGTTTGGCACGATTTGTATATTTTCGAAACAGGCTTTTGGATTTCAATCCTCAGCTTCATTGCTGCTTGTCCTTTTTGGTTTCTAAGAAGACACTTTTGTCGTTTTGTACTTTGGCATTGATAATTTTGAAGAGCGACGAAGTGTAGAAGTGGTTTTGTACTGCATCTATCTTCTGCGATTTTTTCTAGGATGGTGCCTTCGTCGGTTCAGTATCAGTCAACGCATTAATTTTCATTTTCAGATTATCTAGTATCTCTGTTTTTCAATTTTTCTTTGTTTCGTTAACACTTGCTGCCATCTCCACATGTTCTTGCAAGTCCATAGGTGCATTCTGACGTTTCTCATCATGTGTGTTGTTAGAGACACTGATAGCCCTCTCGGCGACTGATTGTTGTCAGCTTTATAGTTCTCCTTTCCGTTCCCTGACCCTTCGACGGTAGTTTCTGTACCTCGTAAATACGTTTCTCCTACTTCCATTCCATGATATAAAGCCATGGTGGGGTCTGTTTACTTAAGAGAACAATGGCATACATCATTATAAATTTGCTTGCAGAATTCAGATATAACTTCACCACAATTTTTCTAAACTTTTCGGCAAAATATCGGTTGGCTAGGTCAGAAAAGGAATGAGTGATTCATTCATCATCAATAGCTCAAATGTGCTGACATGAGTGTTACACTATGCCACATGTTGATGTAATTAAACTACAAGATATCTTGAAGAAAAACACAAACAAGGGAAAAACTATAAGAAATACGCAGCGTATCTCTGATTCTAATCGTGACGAAGTGTTGTACGACGTGATAAGGTTTTGTCACTCAATTCCGTGAGCGTGTGCTTATTGAAAATATGAAAGAGTGACTCGTCACAGTAACAGCATCGACCGCCATCTTGGCAGTTCGGATGAATCACCGCGAGGTGGCTGTCGTAATGACAGTAGACTCGCATTTAGTGTGGAGCGTGATTGAAACCAACCTCCTGCCGATCGGATAGAGAGGTCCTACCGTATCATAAAATTGCTGAAGGCAAATGCCGGGATGGTCGCTTGGAAAAGGCCACCGGGTATTTTATTCCTCATTCTTGTCCAACAAGATCTTATTCCGATGCGTAGAGGGACGAAGTAGCGTGTAAGTATCCAGAGAAAAGGAAATTAGCATCTCACGTTCGTCTAACTGCTAATGAGCTGCAGAGCCTCCAACTGTTTAATGATTTTTATGCAGCCACGGGAGACAGCACTGTTACAAATACTTTTGTTCGACTCATTGCGGTAGTAAGTCTGGTGTTCCAGTGACGTAGTTGTTTTCTACACAAGTAATGTCACTCCACTATTCAATGGTTTGTTGTCTCTCTCTGTACAGCTACTCACCATACTTATGAACAACTTATAACTAGCAAGAGTAGTTTTAAAAGTTCATGGGATCATCACCAGATGTCAGTGATATTGCAACGAGATTCCCGCGTTATTACCTATTATTATAGGTTATGCTTTATGAATAAACAGTTGAAAAGTCAGTGTTCTGGGTAGAGAACTCTGGCGCTGACCTTTCTCTGTTGTTGTTCCCGTTTAGCGATTTGTGAAGATAGAGAAACAGGATTCGAGCAGTGATTAAGAAATTCATACCGATTTTCAGAACACACTGGGGGGTGGGGTGGGGAGTGGGTAGGGGGGAGGACCTGCTCCTACATATTCAATTGTAGCCGAGTGGAGAAGCGAGTTTAAATTTGGTAGGGAGGCTTTAGATGATGATCAGCGTAGTGGTCGGTCAAGTTGTGCCACTACCCCAGAAATTATTGCAAAAGCGCATAGAACGGTTATGGAGGATTGCTGCTAGAATGTACGAGAAATTACTGAATCTGTACGGATGTCATCTGAACGGGCACATCGTATTTGGACAGTGGAACCGGATATGAGAAAATTATCTACTAGCCTGGGGCCCCAGACCTTTAACGCAGGATCAGAAACGCATCAGAATGGAAATTGTTGATCCGATTTCAGAGCAACCAACATGATTTTTTTTGTGGTGGTTTGTGACCACAGATGAAAGCTGGAGCCCACTGCTTTACTACAGAGCCAAATCAACAACCAAAGCTGTGGAAAACTGTTGATTCACCACCGCCAAAGAAAGCAAAGGCAGTATGGTCGGCCGGAAATGTCTTGGCGTCAGTTTTATGGAATGCGAAAGGGATTCTGCTGATAGATTGTCTTCCCATTGGTCACAAAGCTATGGGGCAATTCCATGCTAATTTCATGTATCAACGACAGCAAAATAAATGCAAAACAGGCAAGGTTTGATAAGGAGGAAAGTCATCTGTCATCAAGACAACGCGAGTCCATACACAAACGTCGTTGCCATCGCAAAAGTACATGAACTAAAATATGATTTATTGCCACACCTGCTTATTTTCATGATTTGTTTGTATTAGACTTCCATCCCTTCCCCAGTCTCAGAATTTTGATCGGTGAATAGAGAGTTTCTTCAAACGACGAACTGATAGCCGAAGTTGACAGATATTTTGCAGGTCTGGTCGAATCTAATTTGTGAGATGGAATTGAGGCATTGTAACATCGCTGGACCAAGTGCACTAGTGTTTAGAGAGCTGCACTGAAAAATAAATGTTGGACTGTGGTAAGTCGTTACTTTCTATCGCATTTCTCACACTTTTCAAACTACCCTCGCATTCCAGTACAGAGAGCAGAGTTAATTTTACAGCTAAAAATATCCCCGGTGGTAGCAGAATCTTCCGATGCTGACTTCCGAGAGTGTGGTATGCACAGAGCAGTCATGGCTAATTTATTGGGTTGACTGAAGAGATAACAACAGCTTGTGAAGTTGAAGCATTCAGTGATGACTTAACGTGTGTGTGGCGCTCATTAAAAAGCCACTGAATCTAAGCTTTGATGGCTATACGGATATCTGATCTCCGACATTTCCTAATACGAGTTCAGTCTCATAGGTGTGGTGACCCGTCGCTCAAGAGCTCCATCGGATTCTGATTTCGCTTCTGCCCTCATCCTACCTTTGTGCAACATAGGAGGCTGGGTGAACCGGCACTGAAATGATATGCAACTGCCTGAGTGGTGTGAAAGCTTGGAGACAATCGTAAGAAGTTCCGCTAAACTGTGAATCTGGTTGTCATGCTGCATATAATTTAAAAGAAAAGCGTTATGACTTATTGCTTTGTAAAGAGGCACTGCATTGGATATAATCTTCTTTAAAGTAGAGCAAAACATTTAGCTGCCACAGTAGTTTACTTTCAGGTAGTGATAAAACAGCTCATTGACTCCTATCTTAAGCTGTTGTATCTTATCGCAAAATATCTTCCACGAAGATGCACGATTTACGGTACGACATTAGTTTCAGAACAGCAACACGACTGCAACGATGTGAGTACACTAATTCTTCGTAAAAATTCGAAGCAGTTAGGAGGTATGCAATCTGAGTTCAGTGTCTCTTACAGAACCACACTGCAGACTAGTAGTCGCTGCTACTACTTCTTCGTTCAGAATATCTGGTAATTTTGAGTCAGAGAATTATTGCTGGTATCTGTGACGTCCAACGCTACTCACATGGCTTCATGCCAGTGTGAATTTGTGTTCAGGTGATAAGAAATGATACACATCTTCTGTACCATGTAAAAGTAGCAAATAACGGGTATATTTTTCTCAGCTATGTCGGTGACGATATTTTTTTTCGAGACTCAGGATATGCCATAGTGACTGTCCTGCCTATCTTGTTCTCAGTTCAAATCATGTAACATACAGTTTCTCCTTCCGTTGGTTTCCTATCTCAAACTATTCGTTGCCGAAAGGACATCGAGTAAATTGTCAGCGTGTAGACCAATTATCACTAATAAAATGTGTCTATTTGAAAACATCATGTGAGATATTTCCTTTTCGTTCCTTTAATATCCGTCACTGTTGCTGTAAGTCATTTCTTCGTGGTGATTAGTTTGGGACCATCACGTCGTTTTCAAACCATGGCCGTAGCCGTAAGTGTAATCATACAGTTCCCACCAACGTACTTGTATGTTTCCGAACATTCGTTATTACTAACAGTAATCATTACATAGGTACAAAATGATATACTTCGTATATGAGCATACAGTGTGTATTCTTTCCAACTGAAAGCAGTAAACCCGCTGAACTTAATACGAGTACAGCATAGTGAGATGTCACGTAACATGATCCAGGGAGCATTAAAATAGCTAAACAAGCCATTATCACAGAAAAAAACTTGCAACCTGCAGTAACACTGATGCGTATCGTGTGCGTCAGTAAAAAGCAGTTGTCTCAGTCTTCAGCAACGATTTCGTAATGAAATTCATTGGTCAGTTTACTCAAAATAATATCACTACTTGGTATCAGCCAAACAGCTCCATGCTTACGGACTTCATTTGAAATGCGAAAATTTTTGCTTATGCTTTACCGTGGCTATTAATAACGAATATAACAACGCGTTTAATCTTACCAGTCACTGTTTACTTCATTACGTAACAAATTTCGGAGTTAAACGTCCGTCATCAAGTTAACAAAATATGATGGTACAATGCGACAGATTACTCCGAAGTCGTCGTTGTTATGGTCTTCAGTCTAATGACTGGTTTGATGCAGCTTTCCATGCTACTCTATCCTGTGCAAGCCTCTTCATCTCCTAGTAACTACTGCATCCTACATCACACTGAATCTGATTTTTGTATTCATCTCTTGGTCTCCATCAATGATTTTTACCCTCCATGCTTCCCTCCAGCACTAAATTGGTGATCCCTTGATGCCTCACAACGTGTCCTATCAACCGATCCCTTCTTCTAGTCAAGCTGTGCCACAAATTCCTCTTGTCCTCAGTTCTATTCAGTACCACCTCATTTGCTAAGCGATCTACCGATCTAATCTTCAGCCTTCTTCTGTAGCACCACACTTCAAAACTTTCTATTTTCTTCTTGTCTGAACTGTTCATCGTCCATGTTGCACATCCATACATGGCTACACTCCATACAAACGCTGTATTTTCAGAACAGACTTCCTGACACTTTGTATTCTCTCTGCTTCGATCGTCCTACAACGACGTCCTCCTGAGTCCCCCCGCCGGCCGTTGTGGCCGAGCGGTTCTAGGCGCTTCAGTCCGGAACCGCGCGACAGCTACGGTCGTAGGTTCGAATCTTGCCTCGGGTATGGATGTGTGTGATGTCCTTAGGTTAGTTAGGTTTAAGTAGTTATAAGTTATAGGGGACCGATGACCTCAGATGTTAAGTCCCATAGTGCTCAGAGCCATTTGAACCGTTTTTAGAGTAGTCCCCACCCGAAGATCCGAATTGGGGACCATTGTACGTCCGGAATATTTCACCCAAGAGGACGCCCTCATCATTTAACCATTCAGTAAAGCTCGAAACTATCTGGAAAAATTACGGCTGTAATTTCCTCTTGCTTTCAGCCGTTCGCAGTGCCAGCACAGCAATCCTTTTTTGGTTGATATCACAGGGCCAGTTCAGTCAGTCATCCCAGTCATCCAGATTGTTGCCCCTGCAACTACTGAAAAGGCTGCTGCCCCTCTCCTGGAACCACACATTTGTCTGGCCCCTCAAGAGATATCCCTCCGGTTGGGTTGCACCTACGGTACGGCTATCTGCATCGCTGAGGCACGCAAGTCTGCTCACCAATTGCAAGGTCCACGGTTCACGGGGGGTGGAGGTTCCGAATTCGTGACACAACACATAAATCCCATATTGGTCTATATAAATCTACCATCTACCTGACGGTGGAATTAAAGAAACAGTGACTTGTTACAGCAAACTTGCACCTCACATTACTCCTCTGAGACAAAGACAAGTCCAAAGCGTTTATGTTCATTAGTAGCAACTGTAAACTCCATTTGTTTAAAGAATCTAACTCTCATATGTAAAACAGCCTCAGATATCTGATTACTTCACAGATAAGTTAATTAGTTCAATATTTGACTTTAAACATCTAAGCGAGAAAAATTTTAGATATGAGTTGAAATTATACTTAAGGTTTCCTGAAAGTCTGTAGTTATGAAACACTGGATGAATGTCGTATCGGTAAATTGCGTTCCATTTTAGTCAAAAGTAAGTTTCTCACGGATCTCAATGCTTGTAACGTGCTTTCACCTGAAATATATATGTCGTACTGTCACATAATTTTTCAGACACATTCAGTGGTGTATGTGGATACTATCTACTAATTGTTTTGCGAATAGAATTAGTAGTATTAGCGCCTCGTCACTTACGCTGGCTCAAGACAAACACACAGTTTCTCACTGTAATAATACTTGCTAAAGCGTCTTAATGACAAAATTTCGAGGAAGGTGTTGCAGTATATAGCTTTTTAAGGCTCGATGATTCCCTTGGGAGCCGCTGCGCTATGCTTTCAGCTGTAGCAAGAAAAGCTGAAAGCAGTAAAAAAAGAAATTACTGCCTCAGTTACAAATACCGAGAAACAGTTTACGCCATCTTAGAAAAGTTCTTGTGTTCCACGTTTGTATCCTGCAGAAACAGACGAAATTCTCTATTTTTGTTCATAAATTCTTCCAAATTTGTACTGCTTTTTATCGACACTTTATTAATTCGTTATATGCCTAATTCGATGAGCTCCTTTCGGCATTAGGTGGCGCAGTGGTTAGTACACAAGACTCGCATTCGGAAGATTCGGAAGGACGACGGTTCATACGGCCATCCTGTTTTAAATTTTCCGTGATTTGCCTAAATCGCTCCAGGCAAATATCGGGATAGTTCCTTTGACAGACTGCACGGCCGATTTCCTTCCCCATCCCTCGATAATCCGAGCTTGTGCTCCATCTCTAATGACTTCTTTGTCGACGGGACGTTAAACACCAATCTCCCCCTCCGCGTTTCGGCATTTTTGCCATTTTCAAGTGATTGTGCAATGAAGGTACATTTTTTTGTAAAAATATACTGTAAAAGTAAGCTGCTTACGTCTAAGGTACAATATAGAATTATATGGCTTACGTGTATCTTAGTACTTTCTTGTTTTACGCCTGAGACGTGTGATGTAATACTACATACTGCACCCTGGAGCGTCTTTTTCATTATCTCTCAGATAACACTTACGTATGTTTGGCAGTTTTCTCCGGTGATGCTTATATGTTTCCAATGAATTTTATTCGCGGAAAACCAGCAATAGTATGTACATTGGAAATAATACAGTATAGCTGCAATTTTATGTTTCTTGTATAAATAAATTTGTGTTGAGTATATTTTATATGGCGTGAAGTGGTAAAAATTAATCCTTTTCCTTTTAGGATGTCAACAAAGTTTTCTAGACTGTTTTTATGCTTTAGTTCTGTTTGCTCATTTTGAATTTCGTTTGCATACGAGCCTGTGTGACTGTAAATTTCTAGATCTTCCACGATATTCATCGTTTGTCCTCTGGGTACCATACATGGAGTTTTTCTTTGATTTTTCTATTTCTTCTCTCTGTTGTTGGTTGCTTTGGTGCGTGTAAAATATAGAGTAATTGTTCTCACAGTCCTGGATATGTTACTTGAACATTATTCTGGCATATATATATATATATATATATATATATATATATATATATATATATATATATATATATATGCTGCAATCGTTGAAAGAGATTATTTTATTTTTTTACCTCTTGATCCATTTGTTCTACAAAAGGAAATAAAAACATTCAATACAAAGCACAGCGGAATTCGTTCAAACCCACAATGGTGCGCCGACTATATGAGGAGTATACACACCCAAAATACATAGAGAAATAACGCTAAAAAGACAGGAAGGAACCGTTAACAAACCAATCCGCGTCGCAGTGCCATACGTTGGCAATAATTCAAGGAAACTAAACAGTCCATTTAAAAAGACGAAAATAAAGCTATTATTCTGTACCAATTATAATTTGAAAAAATAATAAAATAAAATCAGGAAATTATAATAATCTTCACTTCTCAAATCCAGAAATGTACAAAATCTCTTGAGACGATTGCAGCAAATTCTGCGTCGGATAAACAGGTAGAAATGTCAGAACAAGGTTCAAGGAATACACATGTAACTGTGAGGGCAATTAGTCTACATTTTAAAAGCACCTACGAAACCAAAAACACAAAGCAGATGAAATGGAGAATGCAATAAAGGTTCTAAGTAGGGTATCCAAACGACATACAGTGAATATCCCGGAAGAGCTGGAAATGCACAGTCACACAGTCACGTACAAAAACCAAATTCTTAATTAGCGCACAGAAATAAAACATGAAGAAAATGTAGGAAACTTTATTGACATCCTTAATGGAAAAATATAATTTTTCAACACTTCACGACAGTTAAAAGACAATAGAATGCTCAACACAAATATCGTTGTACATGAAACCAAAAATTATAGCTCTACTATCTTTGTAATGTACTTCTTAGCGCTGATTTTACGCAAGTAAAATTCATTGTAAACATAGAATCATCACCGGAGAAAACTATCAAACATACGTAAGTGCTACGTAAATTCTATTATAAAGGTGACCAGTAGGACTGCAAAAGACGCTGCAGGGTGGAATATGTAATAATATCACATCGCGTGAACCAAGTAAACCATATAACATATTTGGCTATAGACATAAGGAAAACACTTTTACTGTACATATTTACGAAAAATTATATCTTCATTGCAGAATCACCTGAAAATATCAGAAATACATAAGCGAGCTCTTGACACACAAATAACGAAGTGTCAATAAAAAAGCAGCAAAAACTTGGGAGAATTTGTGTAATACGTCGTTCTTCATTTCTCACGCGGTGCGAACACATGAGCAAGAAAATTTTTAGGTCTAATAGAGACCATCATGTACAATAATAGCTGTAAAAGCGAAATTGTTTAAGAAATACAATGTCCATACTCTATAATGATGCTATAAAAAGTTACTTGTCAGGAAGATAAATTGTAACTTTCATTCTGTTAACATCAAGAAGTGTATGCAAAAAGACCCAAAAATTACGCAGTCAAAATAAGTATGCAGTTAAAAAAATTGCGCAACGACAGGTATATTTTTTCACAACCATAATATTAAAGACATCAATAGGGTCATGGAAGCGATTTAAGTAGCAGCTAAGTATTTGGGTAATGCAGACTAAAGACAAAGAGTCACAGTAAAGTGACGGCAAAGACGGTTAGAACAATATAAAATGTGGATCAGTCAGTAATACTGCAGACAGACAGATAGGACCCACTATATTATAATCTGACATTTGACCGGATGCAAGTAGCGTGCAATCATGCAATCCCCTTATGTTTCAAATACATGATTGCAGCACTTCTTTCTTTTTTTTGAAGGTTTTTTTTCCATTTGAGCTTCACATCTTTGTCCTCAGCACTGATTATTTGACGTTGAGTACTCAGATACGCTACAATTTGTGTCCTGTCACTCTTGCTGAGCAAAAATATTTTGCTACGTTTCTTAACATTCTTTGTAATACCCGTAGTCACCGTAGTCACTGTTGCTGTTGCAGCCTTATGATCACTGATATCCTCTTCTATGATAACTTTTTCGATAAGTTCGGGTCTGTTTTTTGCTAGGAGATCTAAGACGTTACCTTCTCAGGCTGGTCCTCTAATTATCTTCTCGAAGTAATTTTCGGACACGACATTCAGAATAATGTCACGCGAATCCCTGTCTCTGGTACCAGTTTTGATAGCATGATTCCCTCAGTCTACGCCTAAGCACGTTGAAGTCTGCCCCTATTACAACGGCATGAGCAGGAAAGTTACTAACGGTATTCCGCAGGTTTTCTCTGAAGAGCTCTAAAACTGCAGCTCTTGAACCACGCGGTCTATAAAAGCTTCGATTACCATTTTGGAGCGACCTTTGATGCTTAACTTCACCCAGATTAATTCATATTCGGAATCCGTGATAACATCGTTAAATATTATCGAATTATTTTCTGAAATAAATACATCGTCACCATTGGCGACTAACTTACCCTTATGACAAATATTCTAATCCGAATTTAGAATTACGTTGCTGTTCACTTCCGGTTTCAACCAAATTTCTGTTCCTAATACTACGTGGCTGCTACAACCTTCAATAAGGGATACTAATTCTGGGACCTTTCCTTGGACGCTCCTGCAATTTACTAATATTAACCTTTTCTACAGCCCATCTGCGAGGACGAGCATTCTCTGGGGACATTGTGGTTGATGTATCATCGATATTGGCAGGCAGTTCGTCTCTGATCCCAAGGGGGTTTCCTCTGACCCGCACACTACACGTAACCCGCTAACCAAGTATCCACTTAAAAGAGAGCCCTATAATTCTCCATCCTGTACCGGAGGTCGAGAAATTTGTATCTGATATCAACGAAGAATCGTCTTAACCTCTGGTTTAGTCCTTCCACTCTGCTCCAAACCAGAGGATCAGGGTCGACAGTGGGTACGATGTTACAAATAATGAACTTAGGCCTCGGAACCCAAGCGACAGGAGACATTCGTACCTGGAAGGCACTTTGCTGAAATGCTTAGTCATTCGTGTCCCAATAAAGCAGCAGTTATCGAAATATCGCAGGCAACAGTGAGTATTCTGAGTAATATCCTGCCCGCCGCCGTGGGAGGCATCGTGCCTTTGTCAGATGGACAGTCGTAACAGAAGAGGGGAGGTGTCAGTGAAGTTTGATGTCATCATTGGAGTCCCAGGCAAGAAACATGGCCGCTGACCTTCATCTATGACGGAGCCCTACACGCTTTCGTGCTTCGTAAATGTAGTGGAAAATCTGAAAACATTGCAGTTTCTCATAAAGAACTGTAGATGGTCCTTCAGTAGATTACATTGGAGCTGTATAGGGAGCAGCTGCTGATATTGGTCTCTCTATTAAGGCTAATGCATATTAATTTTCCAAAAAGAGAAATATAAAATAAGACCTATGAGTCGACTGTAGTATGTCGGTTGTTTTGGATAGAAATACCCCATACATACATTCAGTGAAATATTTCAAACACGGGCTGGTCACATAGAAATGGCCACCGCCTATGTTCGGCGCCAGCGTGCAACAATAATTTATAGACGGCAGGTGGCAGCACTAGCAATGGAGGGTGTGAAAACGATTCGGGGGACGCGGAAAACAGTGCAGTCGTTCTAATCTTGGGGAATCGGAGCGATTTATCTGACGTCCAAAAGGACATGATCACTGGCTTTTGGGCTAAGTCGATAAACTGTTTGTGTGCTACCATGGTTAAAGTATGCCATGCGTGGCAGAATGACGCTATCGAAAATCTGCGAGAAGGCAACCATGGTGCACCACGGGCAGTAGATGACAGGGGTGACCAACAGCTTCAGAAATGTGTACGGGCGAATTGACGTGCAGCTGTTGAGCAATTGACCGCCCAGATTAACCAAGAGGCTGCCACAATGTCTCCTCAACTGCCGTTCAGCGGAAGTTGCTGCGTGTGGGCTAGCGCAGCAGGCGCATGGTTCATGCAACCATGGTGACTGCTGTTCTTCGACTACGAAGGCTGGAGTTTGCACGCTAGTACCAAAACTGGACGTCCACAGAGTGGCGACAGGTGGTCATTCCAGATGAATCACGTTTTATCCTCCATCAGACTGAAAGTAAACATCCCACAACAATCGTCGTAAGGGTTCAGGTCGGAGGAGGTTGCGTTATCTGTATCTACATGGATACTCCGCTAATCACATTCAAGTGGGCAGCGGAAAAAACGAACACCTATATATTTCCGTGCGATCTCTGATTTCCCTTATTTTAATATGTGGCCGTTTCTCCCTATGCAGGTCGACGTCCACAAAATATTTTAGGATTCGGGGGGAAAGTTGGTGATTGAAATTTCGTGAGAAGATTCGTCCGCTACGAAAAACGCCTTTGTTTCAATGATGTCCACCCCTCATTCTGTATCATTTCAGTGACAAATTCTCCACTATTTTGCGGTAATACAAAACGTGCTGCATTTCTTTAAACTTTATCGATGTACTCGGACAATTCTATCTGCTAAGGATCCCACACCGCGCACCAGTATTCTAAAAGAGGACTGACAATCGTCGTTTAGGCAGTCTCTTTAGTAGATCTGTTACGTGTTATAAATCTTCTGCCAATAAAAAGCAGCGTTTGGTTAGCCCTCACCAGAACATTTTCTATGTCCTGCTTCCAATTTAAGTTGTTCGTAATTGTAATTCCTGGGTATTTAGTTGAATTTACAGCTTTTAGATTCGACTGATTTATCGTGTAACCGAAGTTTAACCGATTTCTTTAAGAACTCGTGTGGATAACCTCACACTTTTCGTTATTTAAGGTCAATTGCCAATTTTTGCACCATACAAATATCTTTTCTAAATCGTTTTGCAATTTGTTTCGATATTCTGATGACTATACCAGTAGATAAACGATAGCATCATCTGCAAACAACCTTAGACGGTTGCCCAGATTGTCTCCTAAATCGTTTATATACTCATGCTTGTAAATTAAAAATAACTGCAGAATGTGGTGCCACACAACGTAGCACTACACAAAACCGGCGCTAATAGCATGGGCACATAGAGAACACACACGACACAGATCTGTAAGTCCGCGATATTGGCGATAAGTTGAGAAAACCGTCCCGGAACACATGTGCTAGAAAACTCCACTGCTCCCTGTGCATGTACCCCACATCTTAATGGGATATGATCACCATGCACACGTACATAGTCTGCACAATGGGTTGGCATACTCTGAATCAGGTGGTCGAGCAGCTGCTGGGGTATAGCCTCCCATTCTTGCACCAGTGCCTATCGGAGCTCCTGAAGTGTCGTAGGGGTTTGAAGAAGTGCAGCGATACGTCGACTGAGAGCATCCCAGACGTGCTCAATGGGGTTTGGTCTGGAGAAAAGGCAGGCCACTGCATTCGCCTGTTATCTTCTGTTTCAAGGTACTCCTCCACGATGGCAGCTACATCTACATCTACATTGATACTCCGCAAGCCACCCAACGGTGTGTGGCGGAGGGCACTTTAGGTGCCACTGTCATTACCTCCCTTTCCTGTTCCAGTCGCGTATGGTTCGCGGGAAGAACGACTGTCTGAAAGCCTCCGTGCGCGCTCTAATCTCTCTAATTTTACATTCGTGATCTCCTCGGGAGGTATAAGTAGGGGGAAGCAATATATTCGATACCTCATCCAGAAACGCACCCTCTCGAAACCTGGCGAGCAAGCTACACCGCGATGCAGAGCGCCTCTCTTGCAGAGTCTGCCACTTGAGTTTATTAAACATCTCCGTAACGCTATCACGGTTACCAAATAACCCTGTGACGAAACGCGCCGCTCTTCTTTGGATCTTCTCTATCTCCTCCGTCAGACCGATCTGGTACGGATCCCACACTGATGAGCAATACTCAAGTATAGGTCGAACGAGTGTTTTGTAAGCCACCTCCTTTGTTGATGGACTACATTTTCTAAGCACTCTCCCAATGAATCTCAACCTGGTACCCGCCTTACCAACAATTAATTTTATATGATCATTCCACTTCAAATCGTTCCGCACGCATACTCCCAGATATTTTACAGAAGTAACTGCTACCAGTGTTTGTTCCGCTATCATATAATCATACAATAAAGGCTCCTTCTTTCTATGTGTTCGCAATACATTACATTTGTCTATGTTAAGGGTCAGTTGCCACTCCCTGCACCAAGTGCCTATCCGCTGCAGATCTTCCTGCATTTCGCTACAATTTTCTAATGCTGCAACTTCTCTGTATACTACAGCATCATCCGCGAAAAGCCGCATGGAACTTCCGACACTATCTACTAAGTCATTTATATATATTGTGAAAAGCAATGGTCCCATAACACTCCCCTGTGGCACGCCAGAGGTTACTTTAACGTCTGTAGACGTCTCTCCATTGATAACAACATGCTGTGTTCTGTTTGCTAAAAACTCTTCAATCCAGCCACACAGCTGGTCTGATATTCCGTAGGCTCTTACTTTGTTTATCAGGCGACAGTGCGGAACTGTATCGAACGCCTTCCGGAAGTCAAGAAAAATAGCATCTACCTGGGAGCCTGTATCTAATATTTTCTGGGTCTCATGAACAAATAAGGCGAGTTGGGTCTCACACGATCGCTGTTTCCGGAATCCATGTTGATTCCTACATAGTAGATTCTGGGTTTCCAGAAATGACATGATACACGAGCAAAAAACATGTTCTAAAATTCTACAAGAGATCGACGTAAGAGGTATAGGTCTATAGTTTTGCGCATCTGCTCGACGACCCTTCTTGAAGACTGGGACTATCTGTGCTCTTTTCCAATCATTTGGAACCCTCCGTTCCTCTAGAGACTTGCGGTACACGGCTGTTAGAAGGGGGGCAAGTTCTTTCGCGTACTCTGTGTAGAATCGAATTGGTATCCCGTCAGGTCCAGTGGACTTTCCTCTATTGAGTGATTCCAGTTGCTTTTCTATTCCTTGGACACTTATTTCGATGTCAGCCATTTTTTCGTTTGTGCGAGGATTTAGAGAAGGAACTGCAGTGCGGTCTTCCTCTGTAAAACAGCTTTGGAAAAAGGTGTTTAGTATTTCAGCTTTACGCGTGTCATCCTCTGTTTCAATGCCATCATCACCCCGTAGTGTCTGGATATGCTGTTTCGAGCCACTTACTGATTTAACGTAAGACCAGAACTTCCTAGGATTTTCTGTCAAGTCGGTACATAGAATTTCACTTTCGAATTCAATGAACGCTTCACGCATAGCCCTCCTTACGCTAACTTTGACATCGTTTAGCTTCTGTTTGTCTGAGAGGTTTTGGCTGCTTTTAAACTTGGAGTGGAGCTCTCTTTGCTTTCGCAGTAGTTTCCTAACTTTGTTGTTGTACCACGGTGGGTTTTTCCCGTCCCTCACAGTTTTACTCGGCACGTACCTGTCTAAAACGCATTTTACGATTGCCTTGAACTTTTTCCATAAACACTCAACATTGTCAGTGTCGGAACAGAAATTTTCGTTTTGATCTGTTAGGTAGTCTGAAATCTGCCTTCTATTACTCTTGCTAAATAGATAAACCTTCCTCCCTTTTTTTATATTCCTGTTAACTTCCATATTCAGGGATGCTGCAACGGCCTTATGATCACTGATTCCCTGTTCTGTACATACATAGTCGAAAAGTTCGGGTCTGTTTGTTATCAGTAGGTCCAAGATGTTATCTCCACGAGTCGGTTCTCTGTTTAATTGCTCGAGGTAATTTTCGGATAGTGCACTCAGTATAATGTCACTCGATGCTCTGCCCCTACCACCCGTCCTAAACATATGAGTGTCCCAGTCTATATCTGGTAAATTGAAATCTCCACCTAAGACTATAATATGCTGAGAAAATTTATGTGAAATGTATTCCAAATTTTCTCTCAGTTGTTCTGCCACTAATGCTGCTGAGTCGGGAGGTCGGTAAAAGGAGTCAATTATTAACCTAGTTCGGTTGTTTAGTGTAACCTCCACCCATAATAATTCACAGGAACTATCCACTTCTGCTTCACTACAGGATAAACTACTACTAACAGCGACGAACACTCCACCACCGGTTGCATGCAATCTATCCTTTCTAAACACCGTCTGTACATTTGTAAAAATTTCAGCAGAATTTATCTCTGGCTTAAGCCAGCTTTCTGTACCTATAACGATTTCAGCTTCGGTGCTTTCTATCAGCGCTTGAAGTTCCGGTACTTTACCAACGCAGCTTCGACAGTTGACAATTACAATACCGATTGCTGCTTGGTCCCCGCATGTCCTGACTTTGCCCCGCACCCGTTGAGGCTGTTGCCCTTTCTGTACTTGCCCAAGGCCATCTAACCTAAAAAACCGCCCAGCCCACGCCACACAACCCCTGCTACCCGTGTAGCCGCATGTTCGTGTAGTGGACTCCTGACATATCCAGCGGAACCCGAAACCCCACCACCCTATGGCGCAAGTCGAGGAATCTGCAGCCCACACGGTCGCAGAACCGTCTCAGCCTCTGATTCAGACCCTCCACTCGGCTCTGTACCAAAGGTCCGCAGTCAGTCCTGTCGACGATGCTGCAGATGGTGAGCTCTGCTTTCATCCCGCTAGCGAGACTGGCAGTCTTCACCAAATCAGATAGCCGCCGGAAGCCAGAGAGGATTTCCTCAGATCCATAGCGACACACATCATTGGTGCCGACATGAGCGACCACCTGCAGATGGGTGCACCCTGTACCCTTCATGGCATCCTGAAGGACCCTTTCCACATCTGGAATGACTCGCCCCGGTATGCACACGGAGTGCACATTGGTTTTCTTCCCCTCTCTTGCTGCCATTTCCCTAAGGGGCCCCATTACGCGCCTGACGTTGGAGCTCCCAACTAACAGTAAGCCCACCCTCTGCACTGCCCGGATCTTGCAGACTGAGGGGCAACCTCTGGAACAGGTGGGGCCGTGCGTTACCATCCATCAGGATGAAGATGGGACCCACTGCACCCCTGAAAAGGCGGAATACTGGTGCAAAATGACGTCCCGATATACCTGACCTGTTACAGTTCCTCTGTCAAAGACATGCAGGCTGTACGTGCACCAATCACTATCCCACCCCAAACCATCAAACCACGACCTCCATACGGGTCCCTTTCAAAGACATTAAGTGGTTGGTATCTGGTTCTTGGTTCACGCCAGATGAAAACCTGGCGAAAATCACTGTTCAGACTATACCTGGACTCGTCTGCGAACATAACCTGGGACCACTGTTCCAATGGCCATGTACTGTTTTCTTGACACCAGGCTTTACAGGGGTCAGTGGAATGCGCCTTGCAGGTCTCCGGGCGAATAAACCATGTCTGTTCAGTCGTCTGTAGACTGTGTCTCTGGAGACAACTGTTCCAGTGGCTGCAGTAAGGTCCCGAGCAAGGCTACCTGCAGTACTCCATGGCCGTCTGCGATAACTGATGGTGAGATATCGGTCTTCTTGTGGTGTTCTACACTGTTGACGTCCCGTACTGTAGCGCCTGGACACGTTTCCTGTCTACTGGCGTCGTTGCCATAATCTTGAGATCACACTTTGTGGCACACGGAAGGCCCGTGCAACGACCTGCTGTGTTTGACCGGCCTCTAGTCACCCTAGTATTCTAACACTCATAACGTCATCAATATGTGTTTTTGAGCCATTTTCAACACACAGTCACCATTAGCACGTCTGAAGACGTCTGCACACTTACTCCCTGTACCGTACTCTGACATGCACCAACACACCTCTGCGTATGTTTACTGCTCCCAGCGCCACTGTGCAACGACCGCAGGTCAAATGCACCGCATGGTCATACTCCAAGGTGATTTAAACCCGTAAAGCGCCCACCAGAGCGTTGTTTCACCATGTATCACCATTATCCATAATTTAGGAGCATGAGTGTAGATAAGGAACAGCAAAGGGTCTGTAACGCTACCTTGGTGAACGCCAGAAATGACTTCTGTTTTACTCGAAGACTTTCTGTCAGTTACTGCCAACTGTGACCTCCCTGACAGGAGGAAATTATGAATCCACTCACATAACTGAGGCGATATTCCATAAGCACGCAATTTCACCACAAACCGCTTGTGTGGTACAGTGTCAAATGACTTCTGGAAATCTGGATATACCGAATCAATTTGAAATCTCTTGTCAATAGCACTCAACACTGTGTGAGTAATGAGCTAGCTGTGTTTCACAAGAACGATGTATCTAAATCCGTGTTGACTGTGTTTCAATAGACCGTTTTCTTCGAGGTAATTCACAATGTTCGAACACAATATATGTTCCAGAATCTCGCTGAATATCGACGTTAATGATATTGGCCTATAATTTAGAGGGTTGCTGCTACTACCTTTCTAGAATATTGGTCTGACGTGTGGAATTTTCCAATCTTTGGGTTTGGATCTTTCGTTGAACGAACGGTTGTATATGAGTGTTAATTATGGTGCTATTAGGTTGCCCGTGCGATCTAAAGTACGGCTTTCTGGGTAGGAAGGAGCGCCTGGTCCCCGGCACGAATCCGCCAGGCGGATTTCTGTCGAGGTCCGGTGAACCGGCCAGTCTGTGGATGGTTTTTAGGCGGTTTTTCATCTGCCTCGGCGAATGCGGGATGGTTCTCCTAATTCCGCCTCAGCTACACTATGTCGTCGATTGCTGCGCAAACAAGTTCTCCACGTACGCGTACACCACCGTTACTCTACCACGCAAACATAGGGGTTAAAGTCGTCCGGTCTGAGACGTTCCTGGGGGGGTCCACCGGGGGCCGAACCGCACAATAACCCTGGGTTCGGTGTGGGGCGGCGGAGGGGTGAAGTGGACTGCGGTAGTCGTCGTGGGGTTGTGGACCACTGCGGCTGCGGCGGGGACGTAGCCTCTCCATCGTTTCTAGGTCCCCAGTTAACGTACAATACAATACAATGGAGCTATTATATCAGTATACTCTGGAAGGAACCGAAATGGTACTGTATTGTATTGTATGTTAGCCGAATGCCTGAAAACGACGGAGAGGCTCCATCCCCGCCGCAGCCGCAGTGGTCCACAATCCCACGACGACTACCGCAGCCCACTTCACCACTCCACCGCCCCACACCGAACCAATCTTTCAGGGTTATTGAGAGGTTCGGCTCCCGGTGGACCCCCCCCCCCCCCCTCCCCCAGGGAACGTCTCACATCAGGCAAGTGTAACCCCTATGTTTGCGTCGTAGAGGAATGGTGGTGTACGCGTAGGTGGAGAACTTGTTTGCGGAGCAATCGCCGACATAGAGTAGCTGAGGCGGAATAAGGGGAATCAGCCAGCTTTCGTCGGGGGAGGTTTGGCAGCACTGTTGCTTTGGCAGCACTGTCGTCGATAGTACTTCCACTGATATCGTGCAGAAAAAGGCATTGATCGTGTCTTGCCGCTAGCATACTTCAAATTCGACAAGAATGTCTTTGGATTTTCTGCCGGCTTTCGAGACAAAGTTTCTTTGTGGAAACTATCATAAGCATCTCGCATTGAAATCCACGCTAAATTTCGAGCTCCTGTAAAAGATTGCCAATCTTTGAGATATTGTGTCAGTTTAAGTTTGGCACGATATTCTAGTTGTTTCTGCGACAGTGTTCTGACCCGTTTTGGGCGCCAATGAAGATCAGCACTGTCATTTGTTAATTTATTTGATAGAAACCTCAATTGCTGTCGATACTATTTCTTTGAATTCAGGCCAAATTTGATCTACATTTACATTGTTAATTTGGAAGGAGCAGAGATTGTCTCTCAGGAAGGTGTGAAGTGAATTTTTATCTGGTTTTTTGAATAGGTACATATTTACTTTATTTTTGGAGGATTAGGGAGTTGTAATATTCAGTCTCGCTACTAAAAACCTGTGTTCACTAATTCCTGTATCCGTTTTGATGCTCGTTATTAACTCAGCATTATATGATGATAAGAGGTCAAGTGTGTTTTCACAACCATTTACTATATGCGTGGGCTCATGAGCTAACTGCTCGAAATAATTTTCAGAGAATGCGTTTAACACAATTTCGGATGATGTTTTATGCCTGTCTCCGGATTTAAACAAGTATTTTTATCAACATCTCGAGGGTAAACTAAAGTCACTGCCAACTATAATTGTATGAGTCGAGTATGTGTTTGAAATTAAACTCAGGTTTCCTTTGAACCTTTCAGCAATTGTATCATCTGGATTAGAAGGTCGGTAAAAGGATCTAATTATTTTTTATTCCGGTTCCCAAGATAAACCATTGCCCAAATAATTCACAATAACTATCCACTTCAATTTCACTACAAGATAAACTACTTATAACAGCAACAAACGCGCCACCGCCATCTGTGTTTAGCCTAGCCTTTCGGAATATTGCTAGGTCTCTACAAAAATTTTACCTGAACTCATCTCTTTCTTTAGCCAGTTTTAGTGCATATGCCGATTTCAGCGTCAGTGCTTTCTATTAGCGTTTGGAGCTCTGATATTTCTCCAACGTGGCTACGGCAATTTATGACTGTTATACCATACCTACGGTTCGTGTATCTATGTTCTTCCTGTGTTTGGCCTGCACCATTTGGAACTGAAGCCCTTTTTATGTTATCCCAAGACCCTCTAACCTAAAAAAATCTCCCATTCGATCATGGGTGAGTGGTCAACCTCAGTGCGAGCTACAACTGGGATGGCTACCAGTGAGGACCTATCGGAGGACTCGGACGTGCTGGACGTCTGTTGGAGCCTCAGAGCTGGCCCAGAACAGTGATGCCCGTACATTGTAGCTTCAAGCTGTGTAACCAAAGCCATCACAGCCTGGAGCTAATAGCGGAATGTCACCAACATTGCTCGCATCCGCCCACTACAATCACAGTCCCTATCTATACTAATGACCGTGGAAAACTACCCTACTCAGATATGTGCTGCGGAACTCTGCTGTAAACCGTGACGAATACGCAAGAACTGTGACGATTAAGAACTTATAATATGTCACAAAATCGGTTTACATCCCGACGCAAATGAAAACACGAGGACTGTGTCTATTAAATATTAAGTTAACACGCAGAAACACAAGTAAGTAAACTATCAAAGCCCACAGATGAAATTATACAATTCCTCCCTGGGTAGAAATTCGTAAAAGTCACAAAATCGGTTACTTCCCCACGGCTGCTTCTGTCTAGGCCGGTTGCTGCTGCTTTACTGCTGGTTTAGAGAATGTTCCTATGGCATTTGCCGGGTGATGACATCATTCTGGTAGGTACAACGGATGAACGCAAGTATGCCTCTGTCATTCGGGACCATGTCCAACCCTATACGCGGCTTGTTGATCCTCAACATGGAGGTATCTTTCAGCAAGACAATTGAACGTGTACCGAGTGGGATGGTGCAGTAGGTGGGGCACTGGACTCGCGTTCAGGAAGATAGTATTTCAAACATGCATCAAGCTAACATGATTTAGGTTTCCTGTGATTTCCCTAAATCTGTGGGACCACCTCGACAGGGCTGATTGCGCCATGGGTCCTCAACTGAGAAATCTAGCCCAGCTGGTCGCGGCACTGGAGTTGACATGGCTCCACATCCCTGCAGGTACCTTTCAGAACCTCACTGACACTCTTACCGCACGTCTCACAGTTGTCCGCGTTGCTTGCTTATAACAGGCGGTCACACTAATGTGACCTGACAGTGTGTATGAATCTTAGCCGACGTATTCCTCACGGGAGAAATCTGCAACTGAATTGTTACTTAAAATATTTTTAATATATCTTTTGTCTTTCAGACACAGTTGAAATTTTTTTTTCATTCATCATGACTATTTTCTGCTCTCCTGGATCATTCTGTATAGGAGCTAGAACCAGGATACTGTGCTCTGAGGTGCATAGTGTACCATGACATTTGTGTTGCAAGACGATGAGAGAATGGAGATCGTGAAACGCGATGCCACCACGTATACCAATATTCTAGATTAGCACCAAAATGCTCCCCGAGTTCCATCTGACAGTGTCATATGCCCTCACTCCACTGCGGAGAGGTTTGGAATTACGACATGAGCGCCAAGTCTGGTTTCAGCAACTTCACGCAATCGCATTTCCTCCCCTTGCCAGCAAAATTAAGCAGGTACCATTGGGACACGAGCGAGCTACCTCCGAGTTGAGTGGCACTGCACCTGTGTGCGTTAGCGATATCGATTTCTCAGGTGATTGGTTACCCTTTGGATCACTGCCAGCGTATCCCAGGTCACTAATACGTACTATCTGATCAAAACTATCTGGACATCAATTATCGTACATTACCATGGGGTTTGCCCACCTTTCGGCATTATGACGCCTTGAACTCGGCTGAAGGCACTTTCAATGAGGTGTCTGAATGTCTGTGGAGGAATGGCAGCCCATTCTTCCACAAGAGCCAAAGTAAGGTAGTGGCGTCGGACGCTGGGCTCTGGAGAAAAGTTCTCATACCAAAGGAGGTGCGTTGGTTTCAGGTTGGGATGCTGGACAAGCCAGTCCATTTCAGGAATGTTATTGGCCACAAACCATCCCCTCACAGATGCTGCTTCTTGCTGTATCGTGGTCTTACAGACAGTTATCGTCTCTGAGTTTTTCTTCTCCCCCTCTCCCTCCCCCCCCCCCTCCCCAGTACACAAAGCTGTAATATGCGTATGTGTCCATATACTTCCGCATTCAACGTTTCCTAAAGCTCAGTCAGGAGACGACATCATAACCACGAGAAAAACCACCATAGTGTAGCATGATCTAATTATCTGCTCCTTACTTCACTGCTGGCATTACGCATGAGGACAAGTGACGTAGCCTAGGCATTCGCCAAACCTAAACACTCCCATCAGACTGCTGCAGGTTATAGCGTGGTTCATCACATCATATCACTCGCTTCTAGTCATCCAATGTCCAGTGGCGCTGCTCTTTACGCAACCTGAAGCGTTGCAGCGCATTCACTACACAAATGTGTGGATTACGAGGTTATGCTCGACAGTTGTACTCCATTCTTCTGAACTACCTTCGCACAAGCATTGTGCTAGCTGAACTGTTCGCAACTAACGAGTGATGCCTTCAACTGGTTCCATTTGTTGTATACAACCATCCACTACATTGCCCGACAGTCCATAGTTCTTGGTTTAAATGAGATTTTCTTTCGAGTTTCTTCTTCACAGTCACATCACCAGTAGTCGAAATGGGCGATTTTAGAAATGTTGAAATGTCGCTAATTGATCCGTTAGCCAGGTGACAACCAACGGCTAGCCAAAATTCGAAGCCAATGATCGCTCCTTCCCAACTCATTCTGCTGCTACTGCTTCTTCAGCGACAACACAATGCTCCCTCCTCCATTCATGCTGACGGATGCACCTCTTGTGATATCTAACGGTTAATTCCGCATTACTTAATGGTTTCTAGATACTTTTATTACACATTCTATGTTATGTTGGGTTCACTCGTCCATGACGTAATTCATTAGAATACTACACTACTGTACATTAAAATTGCTACACCAATAGATCCTGAGAAATCAGTACCCAGAACAACCACCTCTGGCCGTAATAAAGGCCTTGATACACCTGGGCATTGAGTGAAACAGAGCTTGGATGGTGTGTACCGGTACAGCTGCCCATGCAGCTTCAACACGACACCACAGTTCATCAAGAGTAGTGACTGGCGTAATGTGATGAGCCAGTTGCTCGGCCACCATTGACCAGACGTTTTCAGTTGGTGAGAGATCTGGAGAATGTGCTGGCCAGGGCAGCAGTCGAACATTTTCTGTATCCAGAAAGGCCCGTACAGGACATGCAACATGCGGTCGTGCATTATACCACTGAAATGTAGGGTTTCGCAGGGATCGAATGAAAGGTAGAGCCACGGGTCGTAACACATCTGAAATGTAATGTCCACTGTTCAAAGTGTCGTCAGTGCGAACAAAAGGAAACCAAGACGTGTCACCAGCAACACCCCATACCATCACGCCGGTTGATATGCCAGTACGGCGATGACGAATACACGTTTCCAATGTGCGTTCACCGCAATGTCGCCAAACACGGATGCGACCATCATGATGCAGTAAACAGAACCTGGATTCATCCGAAAAAATGACGTTTTGCCGTTCGTGCACCCAGGTTCGTCGTTGAGTACACCATCGCAGGCGCTCCTGTCTGTGATGCAGCGTCAAGCGTAACAGCAGCCATGGTCTCCGAGCTGATAGTCCATGCTGCTGCAAACGTCGTCGAACTGTTCGTGCATATGGTTGTTGTCTTGCAAACGTCCCCATCTGTTGACTCAAAGATCGAGACGTAGCTGCACGATCCTTTACAGCCATGCGGATAAGTTACCTGTCATCTCGACTACTAGTGATACGAAGCCGTTGGGATCCAGCACGGCGTTCCGTGTTACCCTCCTGAACCCACCGATTCCATATTCTGCTAACAGTCATTGGATCTCGACCAACGCGAGCAGCAATGTCGCGATACGATAAACCGCAGTCGCGATAGGCTACAATCCGACCTTTATCAAAGTCGGAATCGTGATGGTACGCGTTTCTCCTCCTTACACAAGGCATCACAACAACGTTTCACCAGGCAACGCCGGTAAACTGCTGTTTGTCTATGAGAAATCCGTTGGAAACTTTCCTCATGTCAAGACTTTGTAGGTGTCGCCACCGGTGCCAACCTTGTGTGAGTGGTGTGAAAAGCTAATCATTTGCATATCACAGCATCTTCTTCCTGTCGGCTAAATTTCGCGTCTGTAGCACGTCAGCTTCGTGGTGTATCACTTTTAATGGCCAGTAGTGTACTAATGGAAGTAGCATTTGTAAACAAAAATTCGCTGTCAGTAAAAAGAAGTGTGTAGCAGTGGTATCCCGTTCATAAGGATGCCCGCCAATATTGTCGGCTGCATGATACGGCAGTTCATAATAATGTGTTCACCTGATAAAGATGTTAAGGATGCTTACTTTAGCGTCACTCCAGGAAAGTACACTGTATGTTTGAAGAAGCTGCATTAACCTTTGCAATTATTTTTTATTTTCATTAATTGTGTGGAAGAACATAAATAGGATGTTGCATGACACCTTGTCTAACTACGTTTATCCATAAATATGAAATAACAGTTAAAACCTTGCTCAGAGAACTATGCTAAATGTTACACATTTTCACAAAGAGTAATTTATTTCTTTTTATTTATGTACTTATCACGTTGCGTACGTTCATATGAACCATAAGTACTTTTTCATAGGCAATTTAGTACTTGGTTTACAGAATGATGATTAACAATCTGTGAAGAGAGAAAACTAAAAAATTAGTAAAACAAAATAATTGTGACGGAGTGAATGAATGAATAACATACGAGTACTACAGAATGACAAGACATGTACTTTTACATTTCCTGTGATTTATTATTAGCATATTTTTTAAGTTCCTTTTTTCTATATTACAGATTTAATCTTGCATTTTGTACGTGTGAATTCATCATGCCAGTCGTACAGTGAAACTGCCTGGCAGATTAAAACTGTGTGCCGGACCGAGACTCGAACTCGGGACCTTTGCCTTTCGCGGGCAGGTGCTCTACCAACTGAGCTACCCAAGCACGACTCACGCCCCGTCCTCACAACTTTACTTCTGCCAGTACCTCGTCTCCTACCTTCCAAACTTAACAGAATCTCTCCTGCGAACCTTGCAAAACTAGAACTCCTGAAAGAAAGGATATTGTGGAAACATGGCTTAGCCACAGCCTGGAGGATGTTTCCAGAATGAGATTTTCACTCTGCAGCGGAGTGTGCGCTGATGTGAAACTTCCTGGCAGATTAAAACTGCGTGCCAGACCGAGACTCGAACTCGAGACCTTTGCCTTTCGCGTAGCACAGTAGTTGCTCTCTTGTTTTTTAATACAAGCGCCCGTTCGTGTAGTAAGCCAGTCAGTCAGCCCCCCTGCTGTTCATATCTCCAGAGCATCAAGTTAAGTGCTTAGTTTTTCCTGTGTTTTACTAATAGTATATTTCTTAAACTTCATGCGTGTTTTTCTGTTTAAGAGGTTTATTCTCGCGCTTTGTAAGTGTAAATTCAGGTAGTCTGTAGCTTAGTTTTCATTTCTTCTGAACAGCCAGCTACACAGCTCATTAAGGCATCAGCGTCCATTTGTGGCATATCAGGAGGGTAGCAAGTTGCGTACCTGGATTTACCTAGACCTCTGTGTGCTTTTGTACTTTAGTTAAAACTTCAGATGGCTCTGAGCACTATGGGACTTCTGAGATCATCAGTCCCCTAGAACTTAGAACTACTTAAACCTAACTAATCTAAGGACGTCACACACGTCCATGCCTGAGGCAGGATTCGAACCTGCAACCGTAGCTGTTGCTCGGTTCCAGACTGTAGCGCCTAGAACCGCTCGGCCACCCCGGCCTTCTATAGTTTAGGTTTAGTTCTTCAGCTGGTCTGCTAGTACCGGTAAGATGTGTGCATGCTCTGAGCGGACGCAGGGGGAGCCGGCCACAGTTCGCAAACATCTGAACGAGCTATTGGACGCGGTCATCCGCTTTCAGGCTGCTGCTTCGGGATATAGCGGTGGGGAGAATCTGCCGCGTAGAATTGGACACCCCAGGAACAAAATGGAGAGTGTACAGAACGGCAAGTAGAGGGCTGCTCCTTTGCTTTGTATGAAGTGTTGTCTGGTACCAGAATGTGGCCGCTACAGAAGTGAAGCGTTGCACTCGACGCCATATTGAGACCGCCAATGCGAAACAAAAGCTGCTTACTACTACGGCTCGAAATGGTCATTCTTTCGAAACGTAACTAATCCAACCGACTAAATGAAATCTTTTACTAAAGTACATGCCAATGAAACAAGTCGTGAAAGTCTTTAATTAAAAATTTATCACATATTCTTTTAAATTCATTACCGTTCAGATGTGCATGCTGTGAACTGCCACTGCTATTAGCTTTAGATGACAATGAAGCTACTTTGTTTTGTATACATCGGTTTTTCCTTGCAGCAATTTTATTTCACTTCTTAATTTCTATGTTCTGAGATTTTCAGCTGTTAAACCCCTTCACTTCCAACAGAAACAGCTGTTATGTGGCACTCTGTAGGAGTTTTTGTGCTGCAATTTTCTTTCACGACTTCAGCCTGAGGTGTTATTTACTTGCATGTCTGGATGAACAGTCATTGACAACGATTGACAGCCATCCGGATTTAATTCGAAATAAGTTGACATGCATGGATTGCCGAAGTGATTAAGGCGACTTCTCGCGAAGCGGAAAATTCTGGTTCGGGTCCCAATCCAACACAAATTTCCATATGTCAGTAATAGGTAGCACGTCTATGCGTAACATAGCTGATGCCAAGATATTCCCAGTTAGTGAATTTATTTAGAATTGACGAAAGTATTACAATGAGGTGACTAATGTCACCTAATATCGTGTCGGACGTCCTCCTGCCTTGAGTAATGTAGAATTTCGATGGGGAACGGACCCAACAAGTCGTTGGAAGTCCACTGCGGAGATATTGAGTCATGCTGTCTCTGTAGCGGTCCATAATTGCTAAAGTACTGCCAGTATAGGATTTTGTGCACAAACTGACCCCTCGATTATGCCCCATATATGTTCGATGGGATTCATTTCGGGCGATGTGGGTGGACAAATCGTTCGCTCTAATTGTCCAGAACGTTCTTCAAACCAATCGCGAACAATTGTGGCCCGGTGACATGGCGCATTGTCATCCCCAAAAATTCCGTAGTTTTTTGTGAACATGAAGTTCACGAATGTCTGCAGATGGTCTCCAAGTAGCCGAACATAACCGGTTCTAGTCAATGATCGGTTCAGTTGGCCCAGAACACGGCCCATTCTATGTAAATATAGCCCACACAGTTATGGATCCACCATCAGCTTGCACAGTGCCTTACTGACAACTTGGTTCCATGATTTCGTGGCACCTGCGCCACACTCGAACCCTATCATCAGCCCTTACCCAACGAAATCGGGACTCATCTGACAAGGCCACTGTTTTTTCATCCATCTAGGATCCAATCGAAATGTCATGAGCCCAGGTGAGCCGCTGCAGTGGATGTGGCGGTGTTAACAAAGACAGTGCTGTCATAGTTCATTAACCCAAATTTCGCTGCAGTGTCCCAATGGATACATTCGTCACTCGTCTCCCATTGATTTCTGCGATTATTTCAAGCAGTGTTGCTGGTCTGTCCGCACTGACAACTCTGTGCAAATGCCGCTGCTCTCTGTTGATAAGTAAAGACCATCATCCACTTAATTGTCCGTGATGAGAGGTAACGTCTGAAATGTTGTATTCTCGGCACAATCTTGACACTGTGGATTTCGGAAGATTAGATTCCGTAACGATTTCCGCAATGGAATATCCCATGTGTGTAGCTCCAGCTACCATTCCACATTAGAAGTCCGGTAATTCCAGGCTTCCGGCCATAATCACGTCAGAAACATTTTAAGATGAATCACCTGAGTACAAATGACAGCTCCATCAATTTACTAGCCTTTTCGTGCTTTGTGTGCATTGTCTGTATATGTGCATATTGCTATACGATGACTTATGCCACGTCAGTGTACTTTACATGAAGACAATAGGCTGCGTTAAGTTTAACGTATACAAATGTCTCGAACTGGCCCGACCCTGTAAGTTTACTGTAACGTATTATGTAATATGCATCATTTTTTTTAATAACTGACGATTGATAAGTGTGGCAAAAATCTTTGGTAAGGCTTTCTGCTAAATGGCAGGCGAGTTTCAGATCTGTCATCACGTAACTCTTGGTGTAGAATGTCTTCTTCTTGATCATCATATTCTACCAGCAATAAGTACAACAACAAGTCGCGATCCCTAATTGGAATAAACGTGTATCTACGATTGTTCACTACCGAGCTGCGGTCTACTTGCGCTGAGACGAGATGTGGCTTTCCTTCCAACTTCAAAAACAACTTTGATAGTTTCATGCAAAGTACCACCTAAAATTAATCAAATGTAAAGTAGCCAGCAGCTACATTTTTCAATGAAAACACTTGAAATTTTATGCTGCAGAGTAATAGATAATTAACTTAATCATTAACTGTGACCAGTATCGAAAAAATAGAAACTTCATCATCGAGCTATGATATGAAACTAAGATAGGGAAGAAATCAGTTTTGTGCCACAATTAGTTTCCTCAGAATAGAATGAGAAGCATTACACAGAAAAGTGAAGACACTGAGTAGATGCGAAATCAGTAGTTTCTAATTATTTAAAGGAAAGGGAGAACCTCTACCGAAAAACTAACTACTGCAGTTGATGTCTTTTTGTTTGATTTACGTACAATATTATTTACAGTTTAATTAGCTTTTGTTGTTTACAGCAAGAATATCGGAAAACTCACTTTTTTCGTGCACTGCTTTCAGCCGCTTTGTGGATCCGCTAGTTACTTACCTGCGTCGTCTTTCCTCTTACTACTGCTCATTATATATTTCTGACTCTAACAGTACCTCAGACAATCGTTAATTCGTAGGTAAGCCCAGGAGCTAAAATAATCGAAACGTATTTGTCGTCCACCTTTGGCTTCTAACAAAGCTGTTTACTCTTTCTTAAAAAAATGGTTCAAATGGCTCTGGGCACTATCGGACTTAACTTCTAAGGTCATCAGTCCCCTAGAACTTAGAACTACTTGAACCTAACTAACCTAAGGACATCACACACATCCATGCCCGAGGCAGGATTCGAACCTACGACCGTAGCGGCCGCGCGGTTCCAAACTGTAGCGCCTAGAACTGCTCGGCCACTTCGGCCGGCTTACTCTTTTCAGTATGGTAGACTTAGCGCATGTGCAATGAAGTTTGGTACATGAATTGCAGTCGAGATTCTATTCCGTATCCTCTCTATTCTGTGTCCCAAGTGCCGCTCGCTTCGCCCGCGGGCTCTGCTGCCGAGCCACCACTTAAATGTACTCTACGCGGTGAATCCATCCTCGCAGCAGGGTGAGTGGTGCGTGGTAACGCATTTGCGTCGCTCGAGGCGGAGGTACAGTGTGAAGGCTGCCCGTCTGGCCTCGCATATCCGCCCTCTGAGTTGAATTTAAAGTCAGTTTTACAAGTGATGAACTCCTGAATTCACTCACGATACAGAGTGTAACAACTTAGCACGGAATTATATATTTTGCACCATACAACATGGCTTTCCATTCCACACTGAACCCTATCACTTTCTCTGACAGACTCGCACTATATTGTACTGCAAGACGCTACTACTCTCTGGATAGCCGCTCACAACGTTGTCGACCCTCACTCCATTACTGTTAAACCAACAACACATGGGAGGTATGGCACAGCACTCACCAGCGATGCAAATAAATAAAAACGTAAAATAAATTATATCAAAACTACCCTAACTCAACGTTTGAGGATACTGAAACCTCACAAAGAGTTCCACGCACTAGTTGAGAACTTTCTACATCTACATCCGCATACATACTCGGCAAGCCACCGTACGGTGCGTGGTGGAGAGTACCCTGTACCACTACCTCTCATTTCCTATTCTGTTTCACTCGCAGATAGAGCGAGTGGAAACGACTGTCCTTATGCCTGCGCATGAGCCCTAATTTCTCGTATTCTGTTCTCGTATCTTATCTTTGTGGTCATTGCTCGAAATGTATAATCGTTCTGCAGTCAGCTTCAAATATCCGTTCACTAAATTTTCTCAATAGTGTTTCTCGAAACGAATGTCGCCTTCCTCCCTGGGATTCCCATTTGAGTTCCCAAAACATATCCTTGACACTTGTGTATTATTCGAATCTAACGGTAACAAATATAGCAGCCGCCTCTGGATTGCTTCGATGTCTTCTTTCATCCGACCTGGTACAGACAAGAAACATTAGTGCACAACTCAAGAATAGGTCGGACTAGCGTCTTAAGTGCTGTCTCCCTTTCGGATCAACAACTCTTTCCCAAAATTGTCCCAATGAACTGAAGTCGACCATTCCCCTTCTCTACCACAGTCCTCACATGTTCTTTCCGTTTCACATCGCTTTTCAACGTTACATTCAGATATTTGAACGACGTGACGTGTCTAGCAGAACACTGCTAATGCTGTATTTGAGCATTACGGGTTTGTTTTTCCTACTCATCCACAATAACGCACATTTTTCTACATTTAGAACTAGCTGCGATTCATTGCACCAACTAGACACATTGTCTAAGTCATCTTGTTTCCTGCCGGCCAGTGTGGCCCAGCGGTTCTACACGCTTCAGTCTGGAACCGCGCGACCGCTACGGTCGCAGGTTCGAATCCTACCTCGGGCATGGATGTGTGTGATGTTCTTAGGTTAGTTAGGTTAAAGTAGTTCTAAGTTCTAGGGAATTGATGACCTCAGATGTTAAGTTCCATAGTGGTCAGAGCCATTTGAACTATTTTGAACCATCTTGTTTTCTCCTACAGCAATTCAGCTTCGACACATTACCGTACACCACAACATCATCACCAAATAACCGCAGACTACTGCTCACCCTGTCCGCCAGATTATTTATATATATAGAAAACAGTAGCGTCCTACACACTTACCTGGCACACTCCTGATGATATCCTTGTCTCTGATGAACACTCGCCATCGGGAACAACATACTGATTCTATTACTTAATTAGTCTTCGAGACACTAATATATCTGAGAACCTATTCCGTATGCTCGTACCTCGGTTAAACGTCTCCACTGGGGAACAGTATCAAATTACTTCCAGAAATCTAGAAATATTGAATCTGCCAGTCTTCTTTTATCCAGAGTTTGCAGTATATCATGTGAGAAAAGAGCAAGCTGACTTTCGGACGAGCGGTGCTTTCTAAAGCCGTTCTGCTTCATGCCCGTAAGTTTCTCGGTCTCAATAAAACTTACTGAATTCGAACTGAGAATGTGTTCAAGGATTCTGCAGCTAATCGATGTAAGGGATATTGGCACGTAATTTTGTGGGACCGTTCTTTTCTGTTCTTAAATAAGGGAGTAACCTGCGCTTTTAACCAGTCACTTGCGACTTTTCGTTGGGTGAGAGATCCGGGATAAATGCAAGCTAGGTAAGGAGCCAATTCCTTAGAGTACTCATTGTAAAACCGAATCGGAATTCCATCCGGACTTGACGACGTATTTGTTTTCAACATTCTCTGTTCTTTCTCTGTGCCAGGGATGCTTATTACTATGTCATCCGTATAGGAGTCTGTCTGATAGACAAATAGCGGTAAGTTTGTACGATTGTTTGTACGATTCTTCTGTGTGAACGATTTCTTAAACCTGAAATTTAAAACTTCAGATTTCACTTTGTTATCTTCAACTGCCAAACCAAACTGGCTAACGACCCACTGGACGGAAGCCTTAGACACTCTTAGCCATCTTACATAGAACCAGAAACCTTCTCGGTGGCAGTTGTATGCATCGCGCGTAGACTGTTCCACAGATGCACTTATCTCTAGTAAACTTTGCCTGTCGTTATTTGAGCATTTTACGAATTTCGTTGTTAAACCATTTCGGGTCTTTTCAGTCCATAATCCACATACTAGGCACATTGTTTTCCAGACCACTATTTATAATCTTTTTAAACTTCGCCCATAATTGCTATACGTCCATCGTACTGGCACTAAATGACGTCAGTTCACTAAGTGAAATGCTGTTTCTAGAACATTGTTAACCGTAGTTGCTACAATGACTTCATGATCACTAATCCCCGTCTCTATACTGACGCTGTCGATAATGTGTAGCATGCTTGTAGTTATTTTCACTGAGCATGGGCTGTCGAACTAGCTTCTCAAGACAGTTCTCAGAAAACGTGTTCACAAGTAATTCGCAAGACTGTCAGTCTGTAACCCACGCAATGCATCCATTGACGCCCCAGTCTATAGTCCTTAGGTTAAAGTCGCCTCTACCAGTATTACATGGTCTGGATATTTAGGCGCTACTGACAGTAGACTTTCTTTGAATAACTCTAGAACTCTTACAGCGTAATCCAGTAACCAGTGAAAACGTCTAACAATTAACTTGGTTTCGCCTAGTCCCGTTATAAGCGACCAGATAACTTCACTGTCACACTTAATTTCGACCAAAATGGAGACAATATTTTTGTCAACTGCGAGGAACAGTCCACCTTCTATGGCCTCTAATCTGTCGTTCCCATATACGTTCAATGACTAGTTAAATACCTGAGAGCTTTCTACCTTGGGTTTCAGCTATCTCTCGATCCCAAGAATAATGTGAGCCCGAGCACTTTCCTGGAGGGCATTAAATTCAGGAACCTTGTTACGAATATTTCGACAAATAACTGACAAAATTTTGACAGTCGCAATGTCTTTATTTTGTACAAGGTATGACTTTTCTTCCTGCACATCGACTGGCAAGTGTTCAGAACCTCAAAACTACCGCCTACCTAAACAACATCCATATGCACTCCACAGCCACTCTTCTACTGGAGTAGTTGTGTAGTGCACCCATAATCTATGAAGGAAAGTACTACAAATGCCCACTCGATAACGCATGAGTATAAATCCGCAGCCAGACTGTCAGAGAGTCGACGATGCCTTTGGCTGACACCCTCTGCTCGACTCCAAACCAAAGGAGCCTGATCTACTTTGGAAACAATGCTGCAAATTGCGAGCCCTTCTCGCAAGTAACTTTACTAAATGAAAGAAATTACCTACTGACTTCAACATAGCCATAAAGATGATATAATAATGTGAATAGGGAACAGCAAATGCTAAAAGATGTCATTATTTTGCATTCTATTTTTCAGATTCACAAGGGAGATGGAGATATCAGAGGATCAGCTGTCTATAGAAGAAGTGAGACAATGGACGCCCCTACGCTTTGCTGAGGAAACATGCGCTTGGACGTGGGTCGAGAAGTTTCTCCAGAGAGGCGTCCCTCTGAGATATTTGGAAGCAACAAGGAGGAAGCTCCAGAATGTGTACTCGGCAACAGATGTAGTGAGGACAGCGTGTGTCGCAGGTCTGTTACATCTTCTGCAGTACGCCCTCTCAGTTGATCCCTCTTTAGCAAAGGTAAGACTGGACGCAGAAGGTACGACGCCGCTGCACGTGGCCGCCGCCCACAGACGAGTCGCAGTGGTGCGTGTACTCGTCGATGCAGGCGCAGATATCGACTGCAAAACCGGCAACGGTCGGACACCACTGCACGCCGCAGCATCGGTGGGTGCTGCAGACACTGTGCTCATCTTGTTAAAATATGGAGCCCACTTGAGGGAGACAGATCGAGATGGGAAGACTGCCATGCAGCTAGCAACGGAAAATGGTCATTTGCACATTGCTAAGTCGATGGAAATCCACGGAGGAAATGTCAACAAGATTATGCGTGACTTGATTAGGGCAGGTCAGGCAGGAGATGTGAAGACGGTGCGGGAGCTTTTGCCATTGAGCACTCAGGCAGGCCCCGGGGAGTGGACGCATCTCCACTGGGGGACTATAAGGGGCACCACAACTCTATTGAACGCTTACTTGGCTGCGGGGATGGACCCGAACGTGAGTGACAGGCATGGGAACACTCCGCTGCACATCGCAGCCGCCAGGCGTCCGCCAGCCTTCAGCGCCGCCCTCATCGCCGCCGGCGCCGACATCGACGCCGCTGACTCCACCGGCTCCACGGCGCTGCATTACGCGGTGCGCACGGGGAACATCCCCACTGTCCGCCTGCTGCTGGAGTCCGGGGCTCGGCACGACCTGAGGGACAACGACGGAGACAGCCCACTGCACCGCGCGGTCTCCAGAGGCTCGCTGGAAACTGTAAGCGCGCTGCTGGAGGCTGGAGCCAGAACGGATGCCAAAGACGCTCAGGGAGAGACGCCCTACGATCTCGCGCGGAGGTACGGCTACACTGACTTGCTGAGACTGCTTCGTCTTATGCCCTCAGGTAGGGAACAGGCACTCGTGAAGAAACCCCGGGTGGCGCCCCACAGCTGCTTGGGCACCCCAGCTTGTTGCAGATACTGTAGGCCACCCCGTGATTAAGAAGATGATAAGCCATTGTCATTTATGGTAATAGAGAATTTTCAGTTAGCAGGAAGGAAAATTGTAGGTGATGTCTGACACTTAGATAGGAGGACTGGGATATCGTGAACACGTCCGACGGCTGTTTTCCAGAGGAATGAGAAGTCAATTTTAGGCAGTCTTGTACAATATGAAATGATGTCTATGGAATTTCGCTTTCTTTTATAATTGCTTACACCTACCATTGAGTCAATCACATACTGTTCAAACAACTAACTGACAGCTCAGAACATTTCTTCCTAATCATCCACAGTCATTTAATTTGCCTCTCTTGCAACACATTCCAACGTTTGCCTTTCTACAATTGCTGCAGTTTCTTTGTTTGTTGGCATCAATTTTACATTATTTGACACTAGCCGGCTCTAAGTGCTTGCAGACAAATTATCTCACATTAAACGGTACCGTGGATTAAGGATTACTATTCTTACTACAGTATGACTCAGTGTATTCTCATCGTACAGTACCCTCCGCCTTTTATTGTTCTCCCTAAAACTGTTAAGAAGAATACCAAGATGCATTTTTTTTTTCTTTAGTGGCCTTTAAGATTTTATCGTATAGCGATCTACACACAATTTTTTATCTTCAGTGGCCTGTTTAACTCATAAAAATCCTTAGCAGATTTATTAATTGATTTAAGAGGGTCTGATATGACATCGTTTGGTTAACAGCACGGAGTGGCATGAGTTAGAGAGAAAGCTCAGAATCAGACATTATGCGGTCACACGTTAGGTGAGTTAAATGATTTAAAGAAGGAAAGAGATACAGAAAAAACGTGTTCTGAGCTACACACAATGTAGTTAAAAATACGATGTAAGTAATAAAAAGATATACGCCGCCTAGATTCTACATGAGACAGATGTAATTATCGAATACAATTTGGCAAACTAAAATTTACAACCTACTTCTATTTTGACCAATATTTCTCGGCATGTTCTATATGATTTCTTACATTTATATATACAGACAGAGCTCAAGAATGAGGATGGGGCTGAGGTGTATATTGGGATGATACACGGAAAGATAGTAAAAAAATTAAACTCGTAAAAGATAACAAGCAATCCTGGAAGTTCTTTTCTGTATTGTATATACCGTAAACAACAATAACATCATTCTGTCAGATTCCAAATCAACACTCGCCAGGAAAATAAATGTCCCTAAGTGTGTAGGATAATTGACACACTGAAATAAAATCAGAACAATAAATGCCGGGTAAAGATGTACTGGTGCAAAACGTACTGGAATAAAACGAAACAAAGACAGCATGGCGAAGTAGCCAAGGTACGATAGCCAAAAAAAACATTTTAAAGTACTATTACTTGCAGACGATTTCCTGCAAAGATATAAATGACTATTGAGAAATGAATGGAACAAAGAACGGAAGCGGCCAACGTTATGCAGTAGTAGTAAGCAGCTTGTGGTACTCAGTAGTTATGAGAGAAAGTCTGTATCTCTTCAAGAGATCTTTAATGCAGTCCATTAATTAAACTAGCTTTAACACGCAAGTATAAATAGCAAAAACACTAGATACGGCACTTTGTGTTTTGAAAACGCGTAAACCAATTGACGCCTGATTGCTTTCAATCTACTGTAGTCCCTGGCTTATGAGACAGGTCATGCTGCCATCACAAATTTCAGTCATAAAGTAATAAAACTTACCTAGAATAAATATAGTCAGTGTTATATATATATATATATATATATATATATATATATATATATATATATATATGTGTGTGTGTGTGTGTGTGTGTGTGTGTGTGTGTGTGTGTGTGTGTGTATGTGTGTGTGTGTGAAGTTGAAGTGCTGTGTTTGGTGATTTTCGTATGTGCAATTTCATACTACAAAAACATGCAGTTTGGTGTATGCACCATGATAAAAATATCTCAAAGCCGCGTCGTTTTTGATACAATTTGTTATGTAAAAATATCGATAAATTTAACGCTGCCTGTCTGTATTCATAGTTAAAAATTAAGAGTGCCTTATTACTACTTCGGGAAAATGCATTTTTGGTGATTTAACCAGTAATCTTTTGAGAAATATGTAAGTACGAATACTTCAGTGTGAGTTAAAGGAAAATCTGAAAAGCTCTGGGCTGCCCATTCTAATTACCCTGACAACCCTTATGGCTAAAGATCAATGTATTAAGTCTGTGTTCACAGTTCTAGGTTCTTGTTTCAACCGTGGGATGATAATTGAATCTAATAATGCTGACATGACAAAGAATACGTTATGTGTACCTAGAATTGCAGATCTCAGCCATGTAAGATCTTTTGAAGGAACAAAAATCCTTTCAAAATTTAGTAGAAACGTAACTTTTCATGCCAGTGGAATATATGGCCAATCTCAGTTGTCTGGTGTTGTGCTGAAGGAAGTTTGTCTTCCATGTTAAAATTTAAACTCACAGCATATGTTTCCACACAACAATGAAGTATTTATGGATTCGTAATACGAACTCTCAGAAGAGAGCATTGAAGTTATGACATGCTTTCTCTTGAAAAACGTTCAACAGTGTATGGTTGCAAAATTATTTTTTCTTTATTGCTTTAATTCATTTGATTTAGTGAGTTTTAATATAAATGTTTCTTTTAATAATGTAAATTTATATGACCTTTTATGCTAGTAAATGCAACATAATTGATAGATACATTTTTCATTTTGAGCATAACACTGAGAAACAAGTAAAACAAAAATAGGAACATATAGTGCTTCAAAAATAAACCATCAGAACCGACTACCAAAACTAGCAAAACATAGTTGTAAAACTGGCAAAAAGTAATACAACATGTGACAGAAAATTGCATCAAAATTAGTTAAAAAAGACAAAGAAACTGGCGCAAAATGACACCGAAATTGACTACAAAATAAAAAGACCTTTTGGTGATCTAACTATAACATAGTTGAGTTTTTCACATATGTTTCAGGCAGCATCTACTTCGCGTATATGGTTTTTAGCTACAGCTTTATGAATGTGGAATCAGAGAGCAGCTGAATCACTTGTTCTGCAGAAGCAACAGTTGAAGAAAACAATTCTTAACATTGATTCCACGCCTAGTGACTCATGAATGTCCTTTTACACCTTCTTACTGATATTCCTGGCGACACAAGATGCACAAGGATCTCTTTCCCTTCCTGTTTACTTTATATACATGTAAAAAGTGTGTGAAATATACATTTCTGATGGTTGATTCCTCATCTCAAAATACACAGTTGAGAACATTCCGCAATTAGTGTTCAAATTGTTAAGCCAATTTTCACTTTGACTCTGGTACCTGCTTTATTCTTTTACTGTCTAAAAACTGATGTCCTTACCTCTGACCATATGAACCCAGCAGTCTTAAAAGATGTCACCATTGCACATACAGCTAAACACTGGCAAAACCTGAAAATGAAATTGGTGATTTTCATGATTCACAAAAGGAAGTATTTTCAATAAGCTACTGTGCTTTGTACTTGCAGATGACTTTGTAGCGACTTGTAGAAGACACTTTTTTACATCATATGTATTACCGACATCTGTAGTTCTTACTGTGTAAGTAATGCTACTGTTGGTTATTTAAAACACCAGCAATAGTACAGTCCTCTTCAAAGAGATATGAGTTCCTTATCCATTTCTCTTTTAATTGAAAAAGCAACAATATTTACTTACTATTAAAAACAGTCTTGATGACGATTTGTTTATTAAGGTGACTCTAGTCATCTTCAGTCCATTGAGAGGGAACCTCTTCCTGCTAGAGATTCTCCAGCAGAAAGAGGTATCTCCTCAATGGTCTGAAGATGACCACAGTAGTGGTCGAAAACGGCCACCTTAATAAATAAATCGTGATCAAGACTGTTTTTAATAGTAAATATTTGTAACACATTGATCACTGTCACTCCCATAATGTATTCAAAAGTAAACTATTTTTATATTGTGATAGGCATCTGGTACTTGAAAGAAAGAAATAAGATCTAATCAAATCACTGGTTTTAGATTTTATTTTGAGGTGGATGGGACTAGTTCTTCAGCTTTGTAGCAATATTTATTCATTTGTTTCCCCGTTTATTCAGCAGCTGCACACATGATTTGAAAGTAGCCTTTGAACATATCCCATAAATAACCTGGTATTAGTTTCATGCCCATTATTCGAGTGTTCCATTAGTATCACAAAAATAATTTCAAGTTTTTTCTACTAAACAGCTTTTGAGAAGCAGTTTTGCATCAGAAAAACTTTATATTCTAAGGCAGATGTGTCAGATTCATACACAGATGTGTTGTGTACAGATCAATCAATTTGTAATTGCTAGATATTTTATGGTCTTTAAGTAGCTTCATCTTGCCAATAATCATTTCTTCATCACTTTTATATAAATCTAATACAAGCAGAGATTTCATTCATTCACTCATAATAAGTAAAACAGTGCCTAATGCATCTCACATGATTTTGAATATTTTGAACATGAAAGTACTTACATCACTAAGGAAGGTGTCTTTAAATATTCTTTCTGGCTGACAATAAAGAATGCAGAAACTCCAAAAATTCTAAATGCTCATTTAACCTAAAATGTTAATGTGTTCGCCAGCATTCATTCAGTTGATATAAAGTTAATAATAATAAAACATACATGTCAAAATGTTCTTTCAACTTTGTTGCTGTAGATGTAATAATCTTGACGAGAGGAATATCTGCACTACCTTTTTTTTTACACTAGTTTCATTCTCACCATCAGATGTCATTTTACCAAACATATTCATTAACAGGTAATGTCTGAGTCAATTGTAACTGGACACAGATACAATTCATCACTCTGATTACTACATTGGAAAAACATTTTTTGTTTTGTGACTAGTGTAATGAATGTGCTTCAATGAAATGTGTACACAGGAATTATCTTTTAAGATATACTTTTTACCTGGAATTTTAAGATTGAACTTGAAAATTTATTTTGAAACAAAAACTGAAGTGGAAAAATATGAAAAATTAAATTTGATGCCATAGTGCTCTTAAACTCTTCATTAAACTGTCTCCTCAGCTTTGAGAATTTGTATGTTAAGACAACTTTACAGTATCAAAATGGTTCTATCAAACAATATGTTACTCTGCAACGAATTCAGTGATGCTTGTCAACTTCTGACATACACACATAGTTTACTCTTAAAGTGATATTATGATACTGTAATTCTGTTACATCCTTAAATAAGTATTTTAAGAGCCTGAAGAGATATAAAGGATATGCTGTACAATGTACATCTAGACATCATTTACAAATGTGAAAGCAAGTGGGCTTCTAAATATAAGTGGAACCATGTTGCTGTATTTTAATTCAATAATAAATACTTCTTACTTGATTATCTAGTAACATTTCACTTGTCATTGCAAATCAAGGATTGAACAAATATAAAATTCTTTAACAATGTTGTATATCAGTGAGTATTATCTTGAAATATCAACATTAAAGTGATACTGACATACATTAATTAAATATATTTACCTGAAATAAACAACTCAGGCTTGTATTATTGTTATTAGAATGGTTAGGTGATTGCCATATGAATATAATTGCCTTATAAGTGATCTCTGTTTCACAGTTCTTAGCACTATATATATATATATATATATATATATATATATATATATATATATATATATATACACCAATTTAAAAAAGATGAGAAAATGTTCTACCTCTGTCAGAGTGTAATATTATGTAACAATGTAAAATGACTTAATAGGTTGGGGAGTCATTTAGCTGTTAAGGTATCTTCATACAACATACTGCTCATTATGTCACTGTCTTCAAAAAGAGTAAATCGTTTCAAATACTATGGAAAATAAAAGCCCAATGTTGTTGACTGAAATATTGTAAACAGGAATAATTGTGGTGTAATATAATTCAAGGGATTAAGCGAACCAATATGCTATTTATTAATGCTCTGCTGGACGCTGAAACCAAACTTAAAACAACAGAAATAAAGGCATTACAGTGTGTGACTGTATGTGCAGGAAAATTCCATCTGTTGAAGATTCCAAAGTTTGTAGAATTTTGTTCAAACTGCAAGAAAAAGTTCCTTTTGATTTAATTTGATTATGAATCTCTAAGACTTCTGTACTGCTCAATACTTTTTCAAATAACTTCCATTATATCTCATATATAAAAACTAAAATCTGAGATGTTTAATGATTACAGGATTGCAATTTCATTCCAGCTTTCTGCTGAAACAGCATGTTATTAGTCACAGGGATTGGTAATGGAACACTGTGTTCAACAATTTAGTTTCATGCAACTAATTACATCTGAAATCACCAAATATCCTCATGTCAGTCTTCAAACGCAAATTTGGTTAGACAGATTATTAGAAATACAACATTTACAACAACAAGAGAAAGAGACAGTTTATGACAGTCAATTAAAAATTCCATCAGCACTTTCAAGATACCTTACAGAATTATCAGTGAGGCAACCTCTGTAAATAAAAATAATTCTGAAAGAAAATGTTAGGAAATAATAAGTTCTAAATGTACTTTTTTCCATGAGTTGAATGTCCAAGTTCATGTTATCTAGGTTGCCTAATTATGTTCAACAATTTGAATGATTGTCTTATTTATATGCACAAATTTTTTGATTATGAGCAAATATAATGTAATTTGACATGAGTGTGTAATATAGATAGGGTAAATGTTGAATTTAAATATAGCTGTAGTTAGTGAATATACAAGAAAGCTCTGAAACCATGTGAAACATTTTTATTCTTCAATATTCTGAATGGTTTGTTCATAAGTGCAAAACATTTTAATAATTTTAATGTTACTGTAACAGTATCACCATCATTAGTATGTGTTCTGTTAACATTTAGAATAAAACTTACAAACTAGTGTGGCATGTCTGATTCACAATTTTGATCAAACATCTTACTAATCAGAATATCTGATTAATAAAATAAATAAATTATTTTTTTAAAAAATATACAAAAATATTAATTTTAACTTGGGATTGAGTGTTGCAATTGAAATCTTACAGGTATGCATTAATAACGAATCTATAAGAAATATATTTTCGTAGTATTTGCTGTTTCTTGTGTTGTAAATTGATTGTGGTACTGCACAGTTCCCTACATATATGTTTCTCGTGTTGTATACCAGTAACTGAAATTCTTTAACACTAGACAGTGATTCCTACCTAGAAATGCAAAATTAGCTAAAATATCATCAGTAGTTTTATGTTGGGTTATATGATTTTAATATATAAGTAACAGTGACACGTTTAATTATAGATCTGAATTTATCCATTGAATTAACATGTATATGGGGCATTCTCACTGAAGTGACCTTGTGGGTGGCCTGCTGATCTAGTCCAATAGAAATGTACTGTTTATTGTACATGATAAAAATTTATTATTAGGAAAAGTTGTAATTAGTGTGCAGAGCCTTTGAACGCCATTTAAGTGTTGCATTCTTTTCTAGGGTGTATGTTTGATTAGTGGTTTCATAAAAAACTGAATTTTAAGTTATTTAACAATTTACGCTTGGTTCCATTTAGGCTTCTGGACATGTTAGTGAAGCCTTTGTTTTGTCCAAAACTTCATGTCTTAATATGTTGCTGAAACAAACTGAAATACAAATGGAGTCTTTTTACTTAATGCTTAATTATTTTTTTGTCAATAAAAATCAATCCTTGTCCCCAGATTTCACACTCATTCCTTTACTGGAAAACTTTCACCCAAGTATCATGAACAGTTGAGAATTCTTTCATACGTTGAACAGGACTTTTGACAACATACATCACTTGGCGTATGTCTCTTTCATCAGGTGATCACAATGTCATTGGTTGATACATCAGAGTCTAGAGTTGTGAATCTGAACAGGTAAGCGAATTTTAGTTTGTCGGAGACTTTCGCTTCAAGGAACCACACAATATCTATTATTTTTCGTTACGATTATGGAATGATGTGGAGTTATTAACCACTGCAGTGATTTTAAATAGTTTCAGAAATATGTATGGCATTGTTGTTCATTTATCTGTAACAGGAGATGATCTACCTGAAGATGAATTTTATTTTATCAGTACAACATGGCATATCAGCACAAAAGAAAACAATGATTCTATTTGGATAAAGTCTGTTTCTATAACTACTTATCTACTGTTTTGGATACCCTAAAAATAGTTTGAGGAAATACATATCTGTTGATAGTAAGGGGTAATAAAGTTACTAACATCCAGGTATTATAAATTTCGTGATAAGCAGAAGAATATCATGTTTCGCAGGTTTCAGCGTTCATGGTCTGGGCACACTTTGCTAAATGACCGTCCAGAAAGTGAATAAGCTACTCCTTGACATAATTCCTAGCTTGCTGTTTCACGTGTGGTTCCCATTTCTAAAAGAATGGCAGTGCTAGAAATGTTGTATTCTACGAGTGCAAAAAAGAAACTATATCATGATTTAAGTAGCTGAAGTTGCTCTGCGAAATGCAATGTTTACAAGGCATCGGTGTAAATTTATTGCAGCGATTATGTGAATATTAGAAGTAGGGAACGTCTCCCTGCTCATTTATAGAGATGAAAGTCAGCGGAGAAAGAATGGCAACGCTATCAAAGTTTAGAGACGTATATGCCGATAACTGTATGTGCCATGTTAAAAGCAGTTTACTTTTGTATTCGTGAATATGATTTTCTCATGGGCTTCAAATGTTTTAGCTTCATTTATTTCGCTTTACAAACATCTCTAATTAGTGACATATTCGTACTAACTTTCCTTTGAATATCTCTGGAAACATTCTGTTAGACCTAGAATGCGTGTATGAGTTCTTTGTGCGCTTTTATTTGATGTAAACTGCTATCAAATAAAGATCTTCCAAACATTTCTCTCTCTCTCACTGTCTCTCTCTCTCTCTGTACCCTTAGCTTCCTTTCCAAGGTAACTCACGCGGCGCCAGATTCTGAACACTGGGGGACGTTGTCCTCTGCTGCATTTCAGGCGTCCGTGGGGACACCGCATTTGTGGTCCTGTGCAGAAAATTCTGTCACAAGACACAGCACCAAGATACACTAGACTAACACATATTCAAGAACTAACACTTATCGTTTATCGTGATAAGCACTACAGTACAAACACTAACACTTCGATACAAGCCCTGAGATGGAAAACTGCCTGTTAATTTTTTCTTTTTTATTTACTACTACTACTACAACAACTAAACCACGTATCGAGTAGTCACGTACACGATGCACGTGTGTATTCAAACTACAGATTGTCATTATAATGTGCAATGTATATGTGGGCACTTAATCATGCACAGTGGTTCACGAGGACCAAGCTCTTACGAGTAACTCTCTTCAATTACGGGAAGCATCATAACATGGCTTAAGGTGGTACGGAAAGTTCATAAGAATGAGATCTTGCATCGATTTATTTAAACCAGAAAGCTGCACAACAGATTCGTCTGCATCTCTGTTCTATTTACCTATTAGCTTAAACAATTACGTAGACATAAAACAAATATGGTATTAAATGAATGAAATATGACAGGCTATTGGAAATACGCTAGGTTGACAGAATGTTAACTGGATATAGCTCCTCGAAAACTGAATTATTAATTTTACTATTTTTTTTATTACAGTCTATTTTTGCATTTGTGTTTGCAATGATTTCCGGTATCGTTCATATTCTAAACATCTTCAGATCCATTTTAGTCGCAGAGCAGTAACAAATATACCCGAAGTTTCTGGTATTTCAAGAAGCGTTGTATGCTTCTATTCCTTGAAGCACAACGCCTATCGTTCAGCGTTCCGCCGTTAGAGCTCGCTGATCATTTCTGTAACGCTCACGCCCTTACTAAACTTGCAGCTCTTCATTGGATCTTTTTTATCTATTCATCCAACATGCTGATGATCAGTGCTCAAAAATCGGTTCTACAACAGTTCTGTAAGCGACTTCTTTCGAGGCAGGCTTGCACTTACTTAAGATTCTTCGAATGAATGACAACCCTGCGTCTCACTACAGTTTGTTGTATGTGGCTGTTCCACTTTAGGTATATCTGGACAGTTACTCAGAGGCATTTAGTGGTTGTTATTGTTTGCAGTGCTTTATCGCTAACAGCCTAATCAACTAGTAATCGATTTCATCAGCTACTTGAGCGTAATACGTCATACTTATTTACGTTCAGGCGTTGCACTGATCATCGAGCCTCCACACAACTTCTCACATTTCACGAAAAATACATTTTTGCATAATATAACAAGTAAGACTTACCTGCCAGCTCTGACGTGGGAGAGTGAAGGCTAGCTTTAAATGAAGAATCCAAGGAAATATTTAGTTGCTTAATGGAACAAACAAAAAGAGCTAATTAGGTAGGAATGGCGAGACGAAATAATAAACACTGAGGGAATAGGTGGGAATGAGAAGTTACAGTGATTCTTAGGATACTAATATGGAAATGGATTGGACATTAATAACAATAGGAACTGATGGAAGATGGAATACGGAAGTTAACTATTTGGCTAATAGTGCTAAGAATCAAACTATGTAATCAATAAATTGCCAAAAAATACCTGGATACCTAAAGCTAAGTAATTTCATCATATAAAGTAGAGAAAACTGGAATAAACATTTATGCACCAGTGAGTGAAAAAGTCGTTCAGTGAAACCTAAATACCGTACCTAAGAATCGATGACTGGAGACCAATCTGGCCCAGTACGACGAGGTACGTTGCTGTCGCGGATGCGGCAGACACCAGCAATCTCCTGTCGATGGGAAGCAGTCCAGATGCTGTGAAACGTTGTCGGTGCGCACGCTCCGCTTGCCTCAGGAAGACTTCAACCTCAGGCGGGGTGTCTGCGAGTCCAGCAGCCCTGTTCAACAGCTCCGGCGTCTCTTCAACCTCCCGTAGCAGCGCAGAGCACGCCATCGTCAGAGCCGTCAGGTCAAACACATGTTTCAAGAGCCAGCATGCGGAGTAACTTACAGATGTTACGACCAGTAGGTTATCGGCTTCGTTAGGCGCCACCAGCATGACGAGCAGCTCGTAGCTGCTGTAGATGCAGCCCAGCATGCTGTACATCACGTAGAAGGTGAGGGTGGGAGACACGTGCAACTGCAGCAGCTCAGCCGCGCGTTGCAACACCAGGTGGGCGTGCTGCAGCCTGCGTAGTCTACTGCTGAGCTCCACGTGCGGAGGTTTCTGCCGCCAGCCCAGCAGCAGCTGAGACAGTCTGGGGTCTCCTAGAGAAGACAGCGACTCCACTAGCGCACCATTCAGCGTCCCGAATCGAGACCACAGTTCCAGCACAGAGAGTAGGAACTGTTGTTTCAGGACGAAGTCACAGAACAGCGAATATGTGCCTACGAGCACTTGAGCCATGGCCAATAGACCGAATCTGTTTCTGAAGGTGAGAACTGAGTTGAAGATAAGGGTCATCACAATTAATGTATCTGTTATCAACATCATGATAGCAAATTTCCTGGAGTCGCGACTGCTGTTTGGAGTGATCATGACGTCAATATAGTCCAGGGAGTCCAAGAAAGCTGTGTAGTATTTTAACTTATTGAGCGAACATGTAAAGAGGCCAGTAATAAGTCTGAGACTGACCATTTGTTTAATCAGTACGTCTGTAAACACTGTAATTTTCGGAATGTTAGGGTAAACGTTCTGAAGTACAATGTAAAAATCCAAAATGCTTATCGCTACGGTGAGGATCAGCCACGCTGACGAAATAGTCAGATACTTGGCAAAACCTGTCTTGAGACATCGTACATATTTGTCATTCAGGCTGAAATTTGGCGCTATTCCCAGCAGTTGCCACAGCCTGTAAGACGTAGTCGTAGTAACGCAGAAATTTACATCAGTCATCTCAGTTTTCTGTTATGGCCTTATATATTGCAGATGCCAGCAGTTTCACTCTCACACCCCTCTTCTATCACTGATCATGATTTTCGACGAGGGAGATTACAATATTGCCAGTACCCTTACGTGTGGCGTCTAATAACAAGTCTTTCAGCGACTCAGCTTCTTCGCAGGGTACGCCGTAACCCTCTACAGCAAAGACACTTGACATTAAAAAGGAAAAGAACGCTTCTACCGATTTTTAATAACTTGATGGTTACCACTTGGGTCAATAAAGCTGTTGCTACACACAATACCACTCTTCTTTATTGTGCGTTAGAGTTTCCGCAGCATAACAGCAACATTTAATTTCAAGAGTCTTTTATGCAGACATTTTATTCACTTTCCTAAGTAAAATGAGTCCGCAAAATGAGGAAAGATAAATTTCAACATCACTTATTGAAAGAAAAGAAGAGAGAGAGAGAGGCAGAGAAAAAGGGAGAATAAAACTCAAGGGCAACATCTATCTTGCAGCTGTCTTACTGTTACTCTTCGTGCATTAATACTGTATTACGTACACAATCATTATATTTGGCATGCAGTCTTTTCAATACATCCAGCATTAATTCTCCTTCAAAACATTATGTGGTTCCAAATAGTATTTAATCCTATTGGTGCCGGCCGAAGTGGCCGTGCGGTTAAAGGCGCTGCAGTCTGGAACCGCAAGACCGCTACGGTCGCAGGTTCGAATCCTGCCTCGGGCATGGATGTTTGTGATGTCCTTAGGTTAGTTAGGTTTAACTAGTTCTAAGTTCTAGGGGACTAATGACCTCAGCAGTTGAGTCCCATAGTGCTTAGAGCCATTTGAACCAGAGCCAATCCTATTGGTGATATTTGAATACTCCTTGAGAAATACATTGCGAATTATCCCACTGCTGCTTCTTACTGCACTTGTAAGAAATGTGCCCCATATCATTGTATCAGCAGTCAATACATCTTATTACAAGTTTCCACGATAGGAAGAATGGAGTGAGGTTTACAACGCCTGCTGACGCCAATTGGATAGGCACCTATGGCATAAATTGTGACTCCGCTTGTGGAAATTTATTAAAGGCTCGTTGGGCTGAGTATTTTGTAGTGTTCCTCCAATACTGTCAACGGATAACGACATACACAGTGAATAACAAAAGAGTCAGTGAATGGACTAGTGCTGTATACGACTATAGCCATATGTTGTATTGTTATTCCCTGTGACACTGGTCATCGGTGGCAATTGGTAAGCACGGTGGACTGGGATGTCCCCAAAGAGATATAAAGACGGTTATATTGCTAAGTGAGTTTTTACTCGGCCTATGCCTGAGTGAAAGGCTGCCCAGGACTGGAGAAGCGAGCTACAAACTGTTAAGGGGAACTGATCCACAAAACAAATTATTCCGTCTCATTTGCAGGCTACAGTGCTTACTTAGAGTCCTTTCTCACTTCAGAAAAACTGATAAAACTTAATTTCTATAGGATCTAGTGTTCTCCACAAAATAACAAGAATGGTGTAGCGAGCTATTGCTTCAGAACGGGAAAAAGTCACCCTTAAATGTTGTACTGCCGCTAGGCGCGTCACAAGGAATTTCGTAACAACTTTTCTCTACAGTAGAGAGCAACGTGTTTTAAGGTGCTTGCAATAAACGTTTCGTTGACAGAACTAGAAGTAGGAAACCGGCCATTCTCAATAAAATGTACGCCAGGGAGAAATGGAAATGAGCGTATGGCATCGTTGGCCGAGAGGCCCCATCCGGGGAAGTTCGGACGCCAGGTGCAGGTCTTATTTGATTCGACGCGACATTGGGCGACTTGCGCGCCGGTGATGAGGGTGAAATGATGATGAAGACAACACAACAACCAGTTCACGAACGGAGAAAATCTCCAACCCGGCCGGGAATCGAACCCGTTCCCGCTTTCATGGAAGGCAAGCACGTTACTACCCAGCTAAGGAGGCGGACACCAGGGAGAACTTTGTTACACTCTGACAAAGGAGAAAGAGAGATGATCTGCTGAAGGTATTCACTTAAATACATTATTTTCCTCAGATTCATTTACTGAGGCACACGTGTCGGTTTTGAAAGAAATTTTGATGCAGGGACCGATTTTGCTGTCGAACAAGACAATACACAGAACTATCTTATTGATATATAATATATGAAAGCTTATCGAAGAGAGAAATTGTTATAGGTTTCTTTCATGGCCTACCAGTAAGAATGTTTTCAATGGTGACTTTGTTTGCAGCTTGATGCCACAGTATATGTCTCATTAAGTGTATACTGGCGCAGAATGTAAAACTGTCAGCAGCCACTACATAATCGTGGGTCCACTGAAAATTTGCGACATGCTATCCACCATCACAATCTGCATACTGCCTGTTGACACAAAATCAAGGAGGCTGTCATGTTCCAAGAATTATTCTTGGCGCATACACATATTACTTATACCGAGGAAAGCATACCTAAATAGCATATGTGGGGTGTGTAAAATCGGTCTAACAGAATATTACGGGGGCAATACTAGTCAAAACTAAAAAAATCCAAATCATTATATCCTGCATATCATGTTGGAAACAGGGGAAAGGAGCTGTAATCTCTTTCAGTCACGAGCCAGTTGGTATGACTTAAATCGAGAAAAAGTGTACTAGAATTTAAAGTACTCTCTTTCACACCCTACCTGGAGATTCATGTCATATAGCTAATACTGTAAAAATTACTGACATCCATGGTCATGAAGCAAAGAAACTGAAAAAGAGATGGATATACTTCATTAGAGACAGACCTGAAGAACACTAAATGTAGCGGCAATATAATGGCTAGCAGCTCTTTATTTGCCTTCTGGGTCATATCAACGAGCCCCTCGTCGAGGCGGTGGAGGGTCGAGAGATGTTTACCGGCCGCCGTTTCTTCCTCTACCTTACATCATGCCGATGCGATATGGAGGGACATGTGGTCAGCGCACCGATCTCCTGTCGATTTTGCAGACTTTCCATACCGTGGAGCCATTATTAGTCGGTCAAGTAGCTCCTCAGTTGACGTCATGAAGGTGCGTGCACCACATAGTTGCCCTCCGCCAAGGGAGAATCCTTGGCGCTACTCGGAATCGAACACGGGTCCTCTGAATGGTATCTACGCTGACCACACAGCTCCTGAGTCATAGGGAATACTGTTAAATATGATCTTTTGTAAGCTTTTTAGGTACAACATACTGTCTTCATTTTTGTCCAATGAATTTGCTACACCAGGAAATAAAGCAAATAATAAATTTTACTGTGGTTGGATGACAGTTACTGATACGACACTCCATAGTGCTTCAACTCGATGATATAGTTTAACAGTCAAAGTTGCTGGTAAGTGGTCATGTGCCTATCTCTCAGTACTTCATGACCACATGTTTTCAGTCGCTGCCGGCCGAAGTGGCCGTGCGGTTCTAGGCGCTGCAGTCTGGAACCGCGAGACCGCTACGGTTGCAGGTTCGAATCCTGCCTCGGGCATGGATGTGTGTGATGTCCTTAGGTTAGTTAGGTTTAACTAGTTCTAAGTTCTAGGGGACTAATGACCTCAGAAGTTGAGTCCCATAGTGCTCAGAGCCATTTGAACCATTTTTTTCAGTCGCTGAGAGATCTGGAGGAATGGTGGCCATGGCAACCATCGAACACCCTCGGTATGGAGGTAGGTCAGGATAACGCAAGCACCATGCAGTTGGTTGGATAGTTCGGGGGAGGGGACCAAATAGCGAGGTCATTGATCGCATCGGATGAGGCACGGATGGGGAAGGAAGTCGGCCGTGTCCTTTCAAATGAACTATCCCGGAATTTACCGGAAGCAGTTTACGGAAGTCGCGGAAAACGTATATCAGGATGGCTGGACGCGGGTTTGAACCGTTTTCCTTCCGAATGCGAGTCCAGTGTGCAGCACCATGCGGTCTTGCATTATCTCACTGAAACATAACTTCACGGAGATCTGGAGGATGTCAGAAGTAAACGGCTACTGTTCAAATTACTGGCTTTGTGGGGACGATGTCTTTAGAGTGCGTATCGACACCGACGATTTGCGGGACTCCGTTTTGGAGATCTTTTTCCTAGACAGATGCAGCCATTATAGGAATAAGAAGCACATCCTTTTCAAATGTATTGCAGAAAATCAGCAACGAGGTTTGGCGTTGGCATGTTACGAAGAGTGATAAGTTGCACATTTACTATTCGCTGACCTCTTTGCGGTTCGCTCTTGATACTGTAATGAAAAGACTCATTGTTCTACAACTGAACTGTCACAGTAAATAAGCACCTGTTAGTAATTTTCGTAATATCAAAAGAGCGAATGTACTGCTGGCTATTGGAATTTCAACACCAGCAGGATAGCTTTTATTAACATTTTACGTATTTTGTGCATACAGTGTAGTACGAAAAGTGCAATATGACATTTGTGTAGTTGATTCGTAAGTATACAGGATGCGAAATTTGGCAGACAGAGCCACCTTATACCACAGCTACGATGGCTCTAATTCGGCTGGGCATTGAGTCGAGGTGATGTTGGGAACATCATTCTATGTAGCTTCAACTCCGTGCCAGCTTTCGTCAATTATAGTGGCTGCAGTGTTGTGACAGTCCAGATATTTTCATTGAATGAGAGATCTGAATATTTTGCCTCCCTGGGAAACCTTCCAACACACTCTGTATCGAGATATCATGCACGAGAAACAGCCTGTAGCGGTATCTTGTTGAATGTCAACATTATGGAAACCATTAATGAAGCACGCAAACACCGGCTTTAACACGTCAGATAATTATAATGAGTGCCATCCAGACTACAAACCGTGAGAATGACAAGTGACCATGTTGTGCATCCAGCGGGGCTCCATACCATCACACCGCGAGCTGGACGCCTATGACGATGACGACAGCAACGTTAGTTCTCCTCGGAGCTGCCCCAGACGAATGCATCCATCATGACGCTGTTCGCAGAACCTGGACTCTCCGGTCTACTGTCTTTGGACGTACCACTGTCGGTGCGTCTACGTCTACAGCAGCTACCACGCAAGTCTCATCTCAAGGAGACCAACCTGGAAATGGTTTTTGGCTGATTTCCCACGTCCGACCAGGCGAATACCGGGCTGGTACGCACGTCCCATCTCATTTGCACGATTCACAAACATTTAGAAAACGAACGCACATTTTCACATCGGTTAATAGTGGAAACAGACAGATGGGGTAACCAAATTCCGGTTCCAGCGGGGAGGGGTGGGGAAGAGGAAGGGGGTGGGGAAGGGGTAACGACAGGAATCCAATCCAGCGACCCTCTACCACTAGTGTTGGAAAATCCAATAACTAACACGCCGACTACGTGAAGTCCAGGAAAAACAAAGATAATCTATTCCTCCACTGACTGCTATCTCAAAGTACAACATTAGCTATACCATTAATAACAGACATCACGCATTATAGGAGGGCGCGCTGCAAATTAATGCCTCCGAATTTTTCATGTGAAAACTCTTAAAGATTTTTAAATAAAATTAACGTTATTAACATTCTCCATCTTTATTCCTCATGTCTACATATTTAAAGCCCTTTGCCTCTAGAGGGTTCAGAATTCTAGCGTGTAACCTGCCAGTGTGTAACGTTACTGTCAGTGCCCGAGAAATAGCGTGCAGCAAGTAAGTCTCGAATTCGAAGGGTTCATTCACACATGGAACACCGTCTCCTCCAGCATGCCAATGTCAGACCACACACGAGCACTGCGTCATCTGCAACAATCCGACGCCTTGGTTTCACTCTCATCGATCATCCGTTCCAACTTGCCCCCATCCGATTTTTGTCTGTTTTCAAAACTTAGAAAAGATGAAACTTCCTGGCAGATTAAAACTGTGTGCCGGACCGAGACTCGAACTCGGGACCTTTGCCTTTCGCGGGAGAGCTTCCGTAAAGTTTGGAAAGTAGGAGACGAGGTACTGGCAGAAGTAAAGCTGTTAGGAGGGGGCGTGAGTCGTGCTTGGGTAGCTCAGTTGGTAGGGCACTTGCCCGCGAAAGGCAGAGGTCCCGAGTTCGAGTCTCGGTCCGGCACACAGTTTTAATCTACCAGGAACTTTCATATCAGCGCACACTCCGCTGTAGAGTGAAAATTTCATTCTAGAAACATTCCCCAGGCTGTGGCTAAGCCATGTCTCCGCAATATCCTTTCTTTCAGGAGTGCTAGTTCTGCAAGGTTCGCAGGAGAGCTTCTGTAAAGTTTGAAAGGTAGGAGACGAGGTACTGGCAGAAGGAAAGCTGTGAGGATGGGGCGTGAGTCGTGCATGGGTAGCTCAGATGGTAGAGCACTTGCCCGCGAAAGGCAGAGGTCCCGAGTTCGACTCTCGGTCTGGCACACAGTTTTAATCTGCCAGGAAGTTTCATATCAGCGCACACTCCGCTGTAGAGTGAAAATTTCATTCTTAGAAAAGATGTTCGAGGACTTCAATTTGATAGTGGTAAAGCGGAGCAAGCAGAGGTGAGGTTGTGGCTCCGCTAACAATGTCAAACATTCTACAGTGACGTCAACAAACTAGTCTCACGTTGGGAATGATGTTTTCGTCGCCAAGGTGACTACATTGAGAAATAAATATGTAGACATGAAGAATAAATATGTAAAATGAAAAAAAATAACGCATGTTTTATTTAAACAACTTAAAGAGTTTTCACACAAAAAATTGGGAGGCATTTCTTTTCAGCACCATCTCGTATAAATATAGGTTCGTAGCACACTGCAGTAACATACATACGAAGAAGCACTTACACCTAAAACATACTACGTAGAATGTTTGTACATATTCTCGCATCTCTCTCTGCACGGCCCAACAAGTGTTGTAGTATACTCACGTCTTTACAGCCGTATCGTTCACCAGTAAGTAGTGTTAAAACGAAACATATTTTATAACTGGGTTTCTGCCGTAAAGGAGAGCTGCGATAAGACAGCAGATTATGATAGTTGTCAGGCTGATATGGTAACATTATGACCACTGGCTCCAAGTATGCCGTAACTGGTTCCTAAGCGCTATTAGATAATACAAGGCCAAATAAGATATCTGACATGGCTCCAGAATATGTTACAACTCTGGTTTTACATTTCATCGCTAACTATACACTGACGGACATGGAGGGTGTTACACGATGAACACCATGACCGAATGCTACCAAGGTGATGCTTCTATACCTGTGGGACGAGTTGATTAATATTCATCATTATGCAAGTTTATTTTCAGTAGAGAAGAAAGCCATTCTTCTAGATAAAATTGGTGTGACTACGTGAGGGCTATTGGGTGAGTTTAATATTACTAGAAGCTTTCTTGTGGGGATGACACCCCAACATGCCCAGAGAAAGCGCTCTTCCTACTTGTCACCATTTTTCGGACTTTGAAAGAAGTCGAAACATTGGTATGAGGGACATGAGAACATCAAACCGACAGATGGCACGGATGGTTGGATTTCGTGCGATGGCTGCAGAGCGATTGGTAACGACATGGATTCAAGAACGTAGTGTAGCAAGGCGAGTAGGACCGCGTTCATCCAGAAGGATTACATCACTGGAGTGTTCGTTTGGCAACAGCTGAAATCCGGGCACAGGTTACAAACAGAATGACAATGAACTATCGGGAATTCATTACCGGCAGCTGGGTTGAGATCTCAAGTTGCCATGCGTCGTTTACCGGGGACAACTTACCACAACGGAGACTTGCGTAGTGTAAAAACAAAATCAACGGGGACACTGAGACGAATTTTGTGGTATTAACCGGTGAGTCTTGGTCTGTTTTGTGGGATGAGGTAGACACCACTGTGGGCGCAGATGGCCTGGTGAGAAATGTAAATGTAAATGTTGGATGGGAAACCCCACGGGGAGGCTTCAGCTGTCTGTCGGAAAGAATGTTCTGCCTCCGCACACAGTGACCCGTTTCCTTGCGGGTTTGTAAGGGCTGTGTCATCTGTGTGTTTTTGGAGTGAGAGCGAGTGTAGTGGATGCTTGTACATCGTAGCAATATGTTTGAGTTGTGTGATGCTTGTGAGAGAAGGGATAGGATGAAAACCTGGGCCAGCACAAAGGCGATTTCTCACTAGAAATGAAACGTCCCCTTAGAAAATTTAATGAATTACTGTATGATAAACCTCTTACATTATTTGATTTTCAAACAGCTGAGCAGAACTGAACGTGCTCTGACATTCCGCTCTTTACCTATTCTGATCAACACTAAACTGACACACAATATTTTAAGCGCAACGCAATCTGACTTTCAACAATCCCTACAAAGGAATGGCCCTGACTAACATTAACCTATACCTTTCATAAATCACTTACCTCACAAAAATCTTCGTTACTGGAACTACTGCAATGCAGCGAGCGCCACTACTGCCAGCTAAATAAAAGATTCAAACTACTGAAGGCACTAACTACTGATAGGGATAGTTAGCAAATGAAAGATTTTGATAGAGAACAAGCAATGTATTTGCCTTAATAGTGTTCAAAAGTCATAATATATATAGCAGTCCGTGACATCCAGTCTTACAAATTTATTGCCTCTGATGGACACACGTCCAGATCATCCGCTCTCAAAACTCCGGCACTAACTACTGATAGGGATAGTTAGCAAATGAAAGATTTTGATAGAGAACAAGCAATGTATTTGCCTTAATAGTGTTCAAAAGTCATAATATATATAGCAGTTCGTGACATCCAGTCTTACAAATTTATTGCCTCTGATGGACACACGTCCAGATCATCCGCTCTCAAAACTCCGCCATCTCTCTCCTCACATCCACCACTGCTGGCGGCTCACCTCCAACTGCGCAACGCTACGCGCTGTTAACAGCCAACTGCCCAACACTACAATAGCATATACTCCAACAATGCAAACCAACCACAGCTACGCACAGCACAGTCAGTGATTTTCATATAGAGCGCTACGTGGTTTTACCAACATAAAAACCTAAACAGCCTACTTACAGTAACACCAACTGGATCTCTGAGCCTAACGTCCCCATCCGACGAGTGGATCACCATAACGGTGTCGCTTTCCTTCATCTCTTCAGTCGCTGCGGAGAGGTTTGGAGTTTAATTCAGGACAATGACGCAAGGGCTGACGATCAGGAGCTTTAAGTCACCACCTCTCCACCCCTTTGACGGACAAATATTGACAGTGAAACCTTCATCCAGCATCATGATTCGAATCAGCTTACCTTCGCGTCGAACGCCACTGCAAAGGCATGCTTTAGCGATCTTCTTTATGGAGTCGAACCTAATGGAGACCACAGGAAGGGCCTGCTCACGAGACACATTCCTGTTCAATTCGTTGAGTCGTGGTGTAACTGTTTCATGTGACAAAAGGACTGATGTGGCAGTTGTTGAATAGAGGCTAAATGCTCGCCAGTATGTGACAAGAATGCTAAACACTGTTGTGACGGTACAAAATTTAATGTTTCAGCAAACTAAAGTAATACGCCGCTCAGCACTGCACATCCCAAACGCCTTGAGATACGTTCAAATAACTGACTGGCCTGTGCGGTGACATGAATAGTTTGGAGTGCGATGAGTAGACAGATACTTTCGTACCGGCCTGCACCCAGCAATCGTCATGAACTTATCATTTTGTTGGCGTGTGTATTTACCCCTTGTACTGACAGACATCTCTTCCATATGGCATAAAATCATTTAATATCTGTTAGACATTAATATATCCTCAAAGGTTGATAAATATAGGATCGATATTTCATGATCTAACATTGCCCATTTCCGTTTGTGTAGATAAATCCATAACGACAACCTGTAACTTATACGAAATTCTGCAGTTACCCTTCATTAGTTAAATATGTTTCAGTATACCATTTAATTCCTGTGTTGCCGCTAGCTTTCTTTTGCTAATGCACACCTATAATACGGAAAGAGATAAAACCAGGTGCGTGTGTAGCTCGTATGTTTCATGATATCTTCCTCAACAATATGTATTTATCGCTAGCTATATAGCGTTCGTAACGCATACCTTTTGTGCCTATCATTGTGGAGAAGGACGTAGAGATCACAAAAGACGGAGTACGGACCAATTTAAGCAAGTGTAAAAACTCATGTTTCGTTCTTGATGGAGCCTCCCTGGCATTCGTCATCATGTATGGCGTTAAGATGTTTCATGTATATCTCTATAGTTATGTTGCTATTCTGTCCCCACTCTAAACTTACCGATAAGACAGCGCAGGGGCTGCAGTGGTGGCCGCTGTTCCTTTGTGACTGTAACTACGAGATACATTATAGGCTCGCTATGCAGCACTTAAATGTGGAAGCACATTCTTACTTACTGTGCAGCCCAGATAAGGAGTCTGAGAAGTATGAAGCACTGCGTTTCACCTTAGACGCTAATCAGCGACACACCCTCGACCAATTATCAAATAAGGCGCGTGAAGGAGCCACATAAACAGGTGATCAGCTACCCCGCGGGGTGTTTTCTAATTTAACCGGATCACATGGCTGAGAGCGCAGACTCGACATGACACACACGTTTCTTTTATTACGACGCCGGCTTAATGCACATATGGCAGCAATTAATGGCACAGTTATACACCTGCATTCTGGCTAACATTACTTTCGAACATCTGTCATCTTACTAGAATGGCGGCCCTCTACAAAATTGACTAGCGAGTTTCTAAAAATGAATCAACCCCTCTTCATGAAGAATTACTGTCGCTTACTAGGATATGCCTCAAATCCAGAACACCTGCGGGTGAAGCAGGAGTCCAAATTCTCTCCACTGGGTTCAGCTGGGAAGCTGAATGGAAAAATAAGTAGCAAGTCGTGGAAGCTGGGAACCAGAAATTTATTGGCAGCCCTACCGTTAAAATTCCAGGCTTTCATCAACCCAGGTAAGTGTGGTTACACATCTTAACAGATGCAGTTACAACATGTGCGTACCGGGCTTTCGACCTGATAATATGGTTGATTGTGGTGGTATTCAATGAGTCCCATGGTTGGTGAGTGCACTGACACTCAGGTCCAGCCGCAACAACGTGCAGCTCTGCCCCCCATCCCCCCCCCCCCCCACTGATCGTCCACAGAAGCCGAATGAGCAACCAGCAACCACACCGGGGACAATCCTGCCTAACTGCCTGTCTGCCACCGCTATAAACGCCGCCCTCATTGCAGATTCCAGGAAGAGATCGACAATGTCCAATGTGGGTGAAACTGCTTCCATAAGCCCTCACCAATCAATCACTGGAGAATGAGCAGTTCCAGCCGGAGCTGTTCATGGATGCGAACCATTGTCTCCACCTGAAACATAGCCAGCACTCACTCCCTTGCAGGCAGGACTTTGGACCGACCTAGGAGCCGTCGATCGACGGAAATCCCACAGAGACCTCCGGACGATCACGACGAGGAAATGCCGTGGGGGCCTTTGGCGAGAATTCCAGCACTACTGTTCATCCTTACTCAACTCCCCGCCAATAGTTCGGCCACAACTTACTACCATAGGGGACGACGCTGCTCTGGGCAACGTACGCGAGCCCGTCTACTGAAGTGAAAGTACCGTGACCTCGGTCTCATACAGTGGTTTTCACAATTGTCTGAAGCATATGGTTTCCACCACTTAATAGTACACTGGCTGACATTGTCTATACTTTATGATCTAGGTCGCTTCCTGAACTGTTTCGCGCACAGTTACGACAATTCTCCCTAAGCTGTGGACTTTTTTTCTAACTGTTTACTTCGTGAACCCTGCCATTACTGACCATGGGAGGAGTCTGTACGTCCACTCAGTCTCACGTCACTCGGTGTTTTATCTAGACAGAGGAGGATATAGAATCGATCATTGATTATTCTCTACAAAGAAACGTATCCCTTGATATCTACGCCCATGCAATGTACGACGTAATTTAATTTGGACTGAAAACCAACATACACTGACGGGAAAAAGTCGCAACACCAAGATGGAGCCGGCCGCTGTGGCCGAGCGGTTCTAGGCGCCTCAGTCTGGAACCACGCGACCGCTACAGTCGCAGGTTCGAATCCTGCCTCGGGCATGGATGTGTGTGATGTCCTCGGGTTAGTTAGGTTTAAGTAGTTCTAAGTTCTAGGGGACTGATGACGTCAGATGTTAAGTCACATAGTGCTCAGAGCCATTTGAACCATCTTGAAGCAAGACGGAGCTGCGCGACATAAACGAAAGTTTGTATCCGTGTTTCTGAAAGGTGATGTCTGTTCAGATTTCATGCCATTCGCATGAGAGTGGCGGAGTAGGGTGACTATGAGGGTGCAAAACAGGTAAGCTCTAAGTACACCCTGTAACTGTCATGAGTGTTGTGGTTATCAATACCTCACCTTCTCTAAAGAGGCTACGAGAAGTTGGATATTCCTTCTGCAATATTACAAAAAGACTAGACAGGAATGGAGGCACTGTACGTGACTGCTGGCAGCGGTGGTCACTAGAATGCACGATCACAAGAAGACCGGGGTCCAGACGGCCACGTGGCATTACAGAGAGGAAGGCCATCGTGTGCAGCGTACTCCGGCGCATTGCACTGCATCTACAGCAGCACTTCGAGCAGCAGTTGGCACCTCAGTGACACAACGAACTATTACAAACCGGTTAATTCAAGGAAAGCTCTGAGCAGACGTCCTGTAGCGCGCATTCCACTGACACCAAACCGCAGCATTTGATGTCAAGCGGGAGCACATTGGAAGGCAGTGTAGAGGTCTGTTGTGTTTTTCTGATGAGAGGTGGTTCTGCCTCGGTGCCAGCGACGGCCATGTGTTGGTCTGAAGGAGGGCAGTTAAGGACCTGCAACCACACTGGACCTACATCTGAAGTTATGGTCTGGGGTGCGATTTCATATGTCAGCAGGTGCAGTGTCGTGAATTTCCCAAGAATTGTATGTCAATCTGGTGAACCCACCTGAGGGTGTTTTCCAACAGACTAACACCCACATGCCGCTGCTGTAACCCAGCATGCTCTACAGAGTGTCAAGAAGTTGCTTTGACCTGTTCGATCACCACATATGTCTCCAATCGAGCACATATGGGACATCATTGGTCGACAACTCTAGCGTCATCCACAATAGCATCAACCGTCTCTCTAGTGACCGACCAAGTGCAACAGGCATGAAACACAATATCGGCCACCGGTACAACACAATGCATGAACGTCGCAAGCTTGCATTCAACATTCTGGCGGCTACAACAGTTATTAATATACCAGAATTTAACATTTGCGATGTATTATCTCGCGATTACATTAATCTGTTATGCCGCAACGTTAATCACTTAATTATGCTACCTAGAAAAATGTATTCCCGAAATTTCGTTAATCTACAATAACTTTTTGTGATGCGACTTTGTTTCCGTCAGTGTAGTTCATTTTTCTGATTCGACCTTTATTTAGGTGTCATCAAAAATCATACTTTCCTCGAAAATTCAGAGGTTCTTTAAGTCAAGTATTCATACTTCAGATTTACATATGAATTGCTAATGTCTTATTTTACTCTAAATCTATAAACAGAGTGTTCTGCATTGTAGTTAGCACATGACAAGCCTAAAATAAAATTTAAAAAAACTTGATGTAAACGCAACTCCTTGTTTTCTTTGTCCAGTATTTTCACAATCATTACAAAATGATCGTTCAATATAGTTTAAATAATTATCTTTACAGCATTGCCGACGCGAACCGTTAGCCGTCTGTGCAGCTGATGATCAACTGTACCTTCTCTGGCGGTCAGCCACCATTTCCTAAGTATCTGAATGTTTTGTACTTCCGTTCTGCTCTCCGGCAGACCTATCGTCCTACCATACGATAAAGCCAAACATAAAATTAATATGATTTCTAGCACTTGCATGTACCTCAAATTAAGTTGCTTTCTTTTATTATTAAACTATTTGCGCGCTGTGTCATTAATGTAATTCATGGGTCTGTGTCAATCTTATTCTGGCTACCTCACTTACTAGCGAAAGAACTTTTTTTTTGGGGGGGGGGGGTCGTGTGTTCAGAACACATTGTAAAAGAATGCAGGAATAGCTATGAAATCTAATTACATTTGTTTACAAAAATATGCAGAAGAGTAATTGAAAATAGTGGCCGCTGTGGCATGTTTGTTCAGGTGGTGCTATGGGTCTTGAGAGTTGAATTTTTAGCCTCAATAGTTGTGATCTATTTGCTTATTTTTCGCTATAAGCTGTAAGTTAAGTGTAATACAGAAAATCCTAGAGAGTGTGGTGAACTGCATAATAGCGCTCCTCACATAGCAAATGTACTGCAAGTTTATGTTCTTTGCAACGGTTGTTTGGGGGGTTACACTGTGTAGTGATAAATACAAACATAAAATTTAGGAGAAACACACTAGTCTAATATGTAAGAGAATCATCTTAATGTGGAAAACATTATGTTGCATTTTTCTTTCAAACCCGATTGTATGAGTACAGTATTTTATTCTAAATCGTTACGTTCTGTAATTGAGTAGTTGTGTTATTGTTGATTTAACATAAAGCCAGAGTATGTGTTCCACATGTTACGTCTCAGATCAACGGAAAATGCTGCCTTTTAAAATAATCAATAATAAATGTCGAAATAAAAATTTTTTGAACATAATCCGGAAATTCCAAATAAGTCTTTACATTACAAAATGTGTGTTAACGACATCGTGCTGATTTATAATGATTCCAAAGATGCGATTGACTCATTATCAGGAGCTTTAAATAACGTGCATCACAAGCGTGTAGTCACTGTGGAACACGAAAATCATAGAAGCATCAACTTTTTGTACCTTAAGATTCCAACTGTCACTGGAAACATCGCTTCGCAATTTATAGGAGTCCAAAGGCTAGAGACAACTCTTGTCATTCTTGCAGATGCACAAAAGCGTTTTCCAATCTGTGATTCATAGAAATAGAAAACTTCCTCTTGAGTCGGATGAGAATTGAAAAGGAAACCTGTAGCAAATCATTATTTGGCCAGGACATAATGCAAAGTAATCATTCTCCTGAGATCATTGATAATCATTTTCACAATACCTCCAAAGGATTTCTGTTGAATACTTTAGAAGACACAGAAATTTTCGTACAACGTAAAAGCATGCCTTTGGTTTTACTGAAGGAACAGTTGGATTTTTTACTTATTTGATGAGTTATTCTGAACTCACCTGCTGCTTTGCTATCTTCTTAACGCTTATGTGACTCAGTTCACAAGTACATTATTCACAAATTCTACCAAAATGCTTGGTAAGCAGCCATTCTTATTCTTTCGACTACTATGTTCGTTCAAAGATTTCTTTATGCTAAGGTGCAAGTTAACTACCAGATAATCAGTATTACACTATTCTTATATCTGGATTTTGTCACTGACTTTTTTTTGTAGTATTACATTCTACTGTACGTAATTGTTTTATGTTACTTGTTAATGTGGTTATCTTCTGACCGTCAATGCAACAATTTGAAGGTATTTTCCTCTAAGCTACGGTGTTGGATAATTTTTATATTTCACGATATACTTCACAACCACACACAATTGTGTGCTAAATTAGCTTTGGCGTAGGTCACCTTTATCCAATTTTGAATGCGTATTATCCATTGCTTTACTTGTTCATTACCGTTTTATATGTTTATGGACTACAGTTGATTACGTTCAACCATTTTATGCTAATTCCTATCCCATTCGGTTGTTCCAACGTTTTAAGCTTCCAGCTTTGTGCTTCCATGGTGTCCGACGATCTTTGGCTGATCTTTCGTTTCGATGCAGTCACGGCGCGGCTTGTAAGGCCATTTCAACATTTTCTCACGATTCACCGCTTATGGCAACCAAATTTTACAGACGTCGGCGTCGCCTTTGATACCAATGGCTTCAACTACATTATCCTCTCTGGTCGTCCGATTCGCGTAATAACATTAAGTCCCCAATGAGGGCAGCTATTGTTCGTAAAACCTGTTGCCATTGGTTCACTGTTGATATTAATTATAGAGTTCTGGTAAACTGCTTTGTACAAAAGTAAATTCTGTTGTCATTATATAAAAAATTATACTGTTGGTATTCATATTGTGTATTATAACCACGAAGGCACAGTAATTTTGTCATTCTTCTCTGTACACTGTACCTCACTGGCTGTAATTGAAGTCAGGCGGTAGAAGGGGAGGGAAGGCAGAGCCTCCTCTATTCAGCCCATCGCTCCCTTATGCTAACCAACTATTGACATTCTCGCACAAACGATTCCTGCCCTGTATCACCGCCTCCACCTGCTACTTTTAAGTACATTTGTAATTAATTACTGCTTTTACTTTTAGATTTAAGTTACAGTTATTGTCTAGACATCCCTCTAAGTCTTTGACTATACTCTTGTTGATAATAATGTAACACAGATTGGAAGCGATCACCGTTTTTAAATAAATGTCAATATGCGATGAAGACTGCCTCTGAATTTTTATTAAAAGTGTCTCCCCAACGCAGAATGCACGTTCTCTATAGGATTTCGCTTGGGGGAACAGGCAGCCGAGTCTATTCGCTGAACATGCTCTCGTCCCAAGAGCTGCATCACCTGAGCTGTCGATGCTGTCAAGCGTTGTCATCGATAAAAAATGAAGTCGCTGAGAAGATTGATATTTGGAAGGATTACTGCGTCACAATAACGATGACCGGTGAGAGCACCGTGTTCCAAGATTTGCAGTTCAACACCATTATTCCTCACCACACCGCAACACCTGGACCACAAAATGATCGTGTCAGACGGTGTTACCGAGTGGATTTAGTGTTCCTATCCCTCACCAAAAAAGTGTACGTCCAGCATTATAGAATATGATCGATTTGGTGGTCCATGTGTTATGCTGTAGGGAAGTGTAATCCTTCGTGGGCGTAGTGACATCCACGCCTTTGAACACGGTGCGCTCGACGATCAGTGTTATTGTGACACTGTACTTCTTCTCTATGTACGTCTTTTCACGAGTGTATTTGGCCCAGAGTTCATTTTTATGGTTGACAGTGCGCGACCGCATCGGACAGCTCAGGCGGGGGAGCTCTTGGAACGAGAGGGTTTTTGCCGAAAGGACTGCCCTGCCCGTTTCCCCGCCCTAAATCCCATCGGGTTCGTGTGCAAAGCCTTGTGGAGACCTAATACAGCACGTCCACATGCACCAACGAGCGCCCAGCAGTTGTCAAGGGCATCAGTGAAGGAATGGGACGCCACACGACAAGAACTGCTTATCCTAGTGACCAGCATGGGAGCATGTTGCAGACTGCTGTCCCTGGTAATCGCACACACTATTAAGCACCATGTCCCGTCGTTTGCAATATCCGGGGAACCGTTTCGAAGCGCGGATACTTGCATAAAAGTGACATTTTGTTCGTCTCATTGCGTACTTCTGTCCTACCGTGTAGAAGTTTTTCATATGTATGGTCCAAGTTTCATCGAGCTATGTCAATTGGCAGACACGCATCATGCAAAAATTACTTTAGTCCTTAAGTTTTGCACGCCAGTCTATATTGTGCCTTAGCACACTTTCACGGGATTGCTGCAATATTCAGTCGCATTTCGGCGGACTGTGCGAGAGCCTCCTTGAATGATCAGATTCTGCACCAGTTGGTGACGTATTACAATTTGGAGGAAGTTATTGTTCTTTAAGGTTTAAAATACGACTCTGTCAGTTACTTGGCCGTATTGTGGATAGTTTTGAGACCAAGTTTTCGTAGCTTTTCATACCTAAAGGACCACTGTTGTAAGTAAATAAGATCAAACAGCAATCTGTTTTACGTTAGAAAAGGAGATTGCTTAGCACACAAACTTCCTTCAAACTACACGTCCTGCTACATCAAAATTGGTCAGTGGAGTTTAGCACCATGCTATTGTACAAGAACATAATCCAATTAAATTCTGTCGATTGATAGACGGCAACGACAATGAAGTTCACCTCCTTTTCCAAAAACAAGATATTTTTATTCTTCACTTCCAGAAAATTTGTATACATAGATGTTTGGCAAATCTTACACATACTTTACTCGGTTTTACCACTAAAATATCAATTATCATTAAATGTAACAATACGTTCTGAGCGACGGCCTAGCAACTCGTCCTCTTTCCACAAGATACAAATTAAGAGTTCCCTTTTTTTTAATAAATCAATTGTCTTTTTTTTCCAGAGTGCATACTCAAAGATTCACAACTACTATCGCTGGGGGGAATGCGCGGTAAAGAATTTGTTTCTGTCCAGCAGCTCTTCACTTCAAGTACTTTTTGAATCAAATTTACATTTACGGTATTTACATACATTACTGAGCTTCTCAGAACAAAATCAGACACAAATTAGTTAAAAAAAGGGCACGGTGAGGCTCACATAACATTACAAGCCGCACAAGTTCGGTCAGTGGTCGCGATGCTTGAAGCGTTCAAGCGAAAGTAATTGTCTTTCTAATTATGGATGTTATTCCCAGGACGTCTCGCAAAGAAGAGCTGAAGATTCAGAAAGCGAGAACTGTAGGACATACTTCTACCACATCGTCGTTACTTGGTTGTTCAGAACAGTGTGCATGGCGTACTTCTTTGCAAATAGACGTTAATATCTTTTGTGCAAATCATCGTACACTGTAAAACAGTGAAAGAGTAACAGTGATTTTTATGGGGGTGGTTTAAAAGAACATTACAACCACATGCACCTTGGCATATGCTTTAAGTGAAATCGTTAAGCATAGGCTTAAGGGAAACTAGTATTCGACTGCACTACTGATTCTACAATTCTTCCTTACCTTTCTACTGTCTTCGTACTACATTGGTCATTCTTCGCTTCATTCTCAATCCTGTTGACTCAGTATTGCCTGGTACTATCGTAACTATTCCCAGCTATAGTGAAGCAGAATGAAATTTTGCCCTCCTCAGTTTCCACACCTCATCTATGCTGTACACTTCCAACGACGTTTATACGTCTCAGCTGGTTTCGTCTGTAATGAGTGGAAACTAAAATGAATTAAGCACAATTGCTATGTACTTCCGAAGGCGACCAACCGCATTCTCGTAAGTCATAACATGAATCGCAGCATTTAACTGTATTCTCTGTTATAAACATGCCTATCGATGACACCTTATTGTGCCTTTCGGTTTTAGGACCTCACAGCAGTCAGACACATTCAATTTCACTCTATCTGTTGTATGTTAAATTTTATCTTAAACGAAGACAAAGCAAAGCGCGTACGACGGTTTACGTGGCCAGTCAGATTTACCATAAGCTCCAGGTACAGCAGTGTTTCCGGTGCTTTTGCGTTAGCGGTGAACTGTAACTAGATGTCACCGGACTGTACGGATAACAACCCGCTGGACACGTCAGTCAGCTGACGCCCCGTCGTCTGCAGTAGCTGCCGATGCTGTAGCCGCAACAATAGCGGGAGCGCTTCATGCCGCCTGTTGTCGTCGTCACGTTTGGCGTCGGAAGCAGAACGTGTACAGGACGCAGGGCGAGTCAGTTCTCGGCAGCCAGAACACTCTTCCGTGATTCCTCAGCACACAAATCAGCATCTGAAATTACGAACTAATATCTCTAAGAAATGCAGTGGAACTCTAAGACAAGGTATGCACGCACTTAAACAAACAGGAATTAACCTCGTGAACATCAGGTTAGCTACATACCGTAAACACAACAGATAAAATGTGGGACAATACCTTTACGCATTCACTACCAATCCAGAGGGAGGAAGTTCATAAAGTAAAGTCTGCGAACAGCGTCCGAGATGTGCGTTGAGATACTGTAGATGCCCTCCTACTTTTTATGTGCTATCACCACATTAGCCGGCCGGGGTGACCATTTCGCCAATTGCTGCAGATTCAGTGCTGGGCCATCAACAAGTGTCAGCGAGCGAACGAATCAACGTAACATCGTCGATAGGGGCTTTCGGAGCCTGGGCCCGCCAATATCGACATTGGACTATTGACGATTGGAAACATGTTGCCGGCTCGGAAGAGTCGCCGGCCGGGGTGGCGGAGAGGTTCTAGGCGCTACAGTCTGGAACCGCGCGACCGCTACGGTCGTACGTTCGAATCCTGCCTCGGGCATGGATGTGTGTGATGTCCTTAGGTTAGTTAGGTTTAAGTAGTTCTAAGTTCTAAGGTACTGATGACCTCAGAAGTTAAGTCCCATAATGCGAAGATCCATTTGAACCATTTTTATCACCACAGTATGCAAACTACGACTCTAAGACGACGAGGAAGGATGAATGAATGTTGAATGCTGTATCCTTTAATGTGAATAAACTCAGTTTATACGACTTACAACTTATGCAACTTTTACACATACACTCCTGGAAATGGAAAAAAGAACACATTGACACCGGTGTGTCAGACCCACCATACTTGCTCCGGACACTGCGAGAGGGCTGTACAAGCAATGATCACACGCACGGCACAGCGGACACACCAGGAACCGCGGTGTTGGCCGTCGAATGGCGCTAGCTGCGCAGCATTTGTGCACCGCCGCCGTCAGTGTCAGCCAGTTTGCCGTGGCATACGGAGCTCCATCGCAGTCTTTAACACTGGTAGCATGCCGCGACAGCGTGGACGTGAACCGTATGTGCAGTTGACGGACTTTGAGCGAGGGCGTATAGTGGGCATGCGGGAGGCCGGGTGGACGTACCGCCGAATTGCTCAACACGTGGGGCGTGAGGTCTCCACAGTACATCGATGTTGTCGCCAGTGGTCGGCGGAAGGTGCACGTGCCCGTCGACCTGGGACCGGACCGCAGCGACGCACGGATGCACGCCAAGACCGTAGGATCCTACGCAGTGCCGTAGGGGACCGCACCGCCACTTCCCAGCAAATTAGGGACACTGTTGCTCCTGGGGTATCGGCGAGGACCATTCGCAACCGTCTCCATGAAGCTGGGCTACGGTCCTGCACACCGTTAGGCCGTCTTCCACTCACGCTCCAACATCGTGCAGCCCGCCTCCAGTGGTGTCGCGACAGGCGTGAATGGAGGGACGAATGGAGACGTGTCGTCTTCAGCGATGAGAGTCGCTACTGCCTTGGTGCCAATGATGGTCGTATGCGTGTTTGGCGCCGTGCAGGTGAGCGCCACAATCAGGACTGCATACGACCGAGGCACACAGGGCCAATACCCGCCTTCATGGTGTGGGGAGCGATCTCCTACACTGGCCGTACACCACTGGTGATCGTCGAGGGGACACTGAATAGTGCACGGTACATCCAAACCGTCATCGAACCCATCGTTCTACCATTCCTAGACCGGCAAGGGAACTTGCTGTTCCAACAGGACAATGCACGTCCGCATGTATCCCGTGCCACCCAACGTGCTCTAGAAGGTGTAAGTCAACTACCCTGGCCAGCAAGATCTCCGGATCTGTCCCCCATTGAGCATGTTTGGGACTGGATGAAGCGTCGTCTCACGCGGTCTGCACGTCCAGCACGAACGCTGGTCCAACTGAGGCGCCAGGTGTAAATGGCATGGCAAGCCGTTCCACAGGACTACATCCAGCATCTCTACGATCGTCTCCACGGGAGAATAGCAGCCTGCATTGCTGCGAAAGGTGGATATACACTGTACTAGTGCCGACATTGTGCATGCTCTGTTGCCTGTGTCTATGTGCCTGTGGTTCTGTCAGTGTGATCATGTGATGTATCTGACCCCAGGAATGTGTCAATAAAGTTTCCCCTTCCTGGGACAATGAATTCACGGTGTTCTTATTTCAATTTCCAGGAGTGTATATAACCTGTACAGAAACCAGACAGCAGTTATAAGAATCGAAGGGCATGAGCGGGAAGCAGTGGTTGAGAAGGAAGTGAGACAGGATTGTAGCTTATACCCGATGTTACTGAACCTATGCATTGAACAAGCAGTAAACGATGCCAAAGAAAAAATTGGAGAAGGAACCGAAGTTCACGAAGGAGAAATAAAAACTTTGCGGTTTTCCGATGACTATGTAATTCAGTCATAGACGGCGATAGAGTCGGACAGTGTTTTGAAAGGAGAAGAGACAGATGGATGCTAAAAGAAGAAAAATAAAGGTAATGGAGAGTAATCGAATTAAATCAGGCGATGCTGAGGGATTTGGGTTAGTAAATAAGACACCAAAGGTACTAGATGAGTTTTGCTATTTGGGCAGTAAAATAACTGACAATGGCCGAAGTAGAGAGGATACAAAATGTAGACTGACACTGCCAAGAAAAGTATTCCTGTAGAAGAGAAGCTTGTTAACATCGAATGTATGTCTACGAATTAGGAAATCTTTCCTGAAGGCATTTGACTGGAATGTAACCTTATGCGGAAGTGAAACGTGGACGATAAACAGTTCAGACAAGACGATAGTATAAGATTATAAACTGCAGTGCTACCGAAGAATTTTGAAAATTAGATGGGTAGAAAGCTTAACTAATGCGGGGTAAAGAATGGCATTGGGAACGAAAGAAATTTGTGGCTTAACTTGACTAAAGGAAGGAATCAGTGGATGGAACCCATTCTGAGACATCAAGGAATCGTCACTTTAGAATTATAGGAAAATGTGAGTGGCTACAATTTTAGAGGGAGACCGAGACATGAATTCAGTAAACAGGCTCAAATGGAATTTCGGGAATATATTTGTCTAGGTAACCTATTTAAGTAATTAACATGCCAACATCACAGGTTAATGTAAGCACGAGATAAGCCATTGCAAATACGAAATGCTGGTACGTTAATAACCGGTGTAACCGACAGAAGGTGTAACGCAAGCATGCAAATGTGCATGCATCGTGTTGTACAGATGCCGGATGCCAATTTGAAGAAATGAAGTTCCTTACCAGTTGCACTTCCTCGGTGAATACGGGGATGGTTAATTCTCATTGTGACCGACGCTGGAGCTGTGATCCGACAATTTCCCTTATGTGTTAGACTGGAGACAGGTCTGATGATCGAGTAGGTCAAGGCAACATGTCGACACTCTGTAGAGCTTGCTGGGTTACAACAGCTGTATGGGGGCGAGTGCTATCATGTTGGGAAGCACCTGCTGGAATGCTGTTCATGAATCACCAGCATAACAACTCGAATCACCAGACTGACGTACAATTTTGTAGTCAGGGTGCATGCTGTCATACTAAATCGCATCCCACACCATAGCTCCAGGTGTAGGTCAAGTGTGTTTAGCAAGCAGACAGGTTGGTTGCAGGCCTTCAACTGCAGTCTTCGTAATTAACACACAGTCATCACTGGCACGGAGTCAGAACTGGCTTTCATAAGAAAACACAACAGAACTCCCATGTGACTTCTAATGAACTCCTGCTTGAAACTACTGAAGCCTCAAATGTCGGTAGTTTGGGGCTAATGGAATGCTAGCTACAGGACGTCTGGCTCGGAGCTGTTCTTGAAGCCTTAAGACATTCTTGACTAACATCAACTCACCACCTCTAGTCTCAAAGATAATTAACGCTCACGATCGTTACGGCGGGTATTTAAAGCACACCTGATTTGTATCATCATAGTGGCGCTACTAGCGCCACTCTTATGCTACTGGTGCGACATTTGAATAGACATCATCTTTCAGATGAACAAACACGCCTACCAACATTCGTCTATGTCGCACGCCTCCTTCTTGGTGTTGTGATTTTCTTTCGTCAGTGTGATTAAGTGCACGACCTTAAGCAGTTAATTAGGCATGAGTGCGGTGCATATTCAGAACATGTTATAATCTTCATAGATTTCCCACTACCTTCTCTGTCATCCCATAAACTTTAAGAATAATGACGTCAGGTGTTTAAGCTATATAATTTTAAAGACAAAATCAGGGATTTCCAGGTTTCAGGTCTTTTTGTGAGAAACGTAAGCCATCAAAAAGAGCCTTTAGGCGGAAGGACACCTAATTTCCCGAAAGACTGGCGCCCGGCACGCAACACTCATGCCGCTTCCACAGTCTCGAGCACAGTGTTCCGTCATCTGCTGATCTAGGGAGAATACTACCGTTGGAGTACGCCGGGTAATGGTAAGGGCATTTCTTTGTACAGTGGAGAGCCAAAGAAACCAGTACACCTGCCTAATATCGAGTATGGCCCCAACTAACACGCCGAAGTACCGCAACACGACGTGGCACGGCTCAAATAATATCTGAAATAGTGCTGGACGGAATTGACACCAAGAATCCTGCAGGACTGTCCATAAATCCCTAAGAGTACGAGAGGGTGGAAATCTCTTCTGAACAGCACGTTGCAAGGCATCCCAGATATGCTCAATAATGTTCGTGTGTGGGAGTCTGGTGGCCAGTGGAAGCGTTTAAGCTCAGAATAGGTTTCCTAGAGCCACTCGGTAGCAATTCTGGACGTATGGGGTGTCGCATTGTCCTGTTGGAATTGCCTAAGACCGAAGAATGAATGCCGACCATCAGACAGGATGCTTAAGTACGTGTCACCTGTCAGAGTCGTATCTAGTCGTATCAGGGGTCCCATATCCTCCAACTGCACAATTCCCACACCATTACAGAGCCTCCACCAGCTTGAATAGTCCGCCGCTGACATGCATGGTCCATTGATTAATTAGGATGTCTCCATAACCGTATACGTCCATGCACTCGATACAATTTAAATCGAGAGTCGTCCGAACAGGCAACATGTTTTCAGTCATCAACGGTTCAGTGTCGGTGTTGACAGGCCGAGGCGAGGCGAGGCGAGGCGAGGCGAGGCGAGGCGAAGCGAGGCATAAACCTTTGTGGGCCTTCAGCGCCGAAATTCCATGTCGATGATGTTTCCTTTAATGGTTCACACGCTGACACTTGTTGATGGCCCATCGTGGAAATCTGCAGTAATTTGCAGAATGGTTGAATTTCTGCCACGTTGAACGATTCTCTTCAGTCATCGTTGGTCCCGTTCTTGCAAGATCTTTTTTCAGCCATATCGATGTCGGAGATTGGATGTTTTACCGGATTCCTGATAATCACGGTACACTCATAAAATGGTACGGGAAATCCCCCACTTCATTGCTAGCTCGGAGACGCTGTGTCCAATCGCTCGTTCGCCGATGATAACACCACATTCTAACTCACTTAAATCTTGATAACCTGCGTGCAAACGAGCCACAAGTTCTGGGACACCGCTCCCCCCTTCCTTCTCAACCCTTCCCCGTCCTCCCTTCCCCCATCCCCACCCCCACCGCCGCCATCATCTAGTTTCCTTAGACGTAATTCGTATTGAAGTTGCTCGCGCCGAAGATGTTGCAATATAAGTCGTGCTCTCCAACACGCCAACTCAAAACTGGGACAATTACAATGCAATGTATTAGGCACAATATTTAGGTTAAACTTGTCAGAAAACAACGACCACGCTCTGGGGCTACCACTGAAATATCAAGGGACGCCCCAGTGTCAGAAAAAAAAGCCATGGGAAAGGTGCCGACCATCTATTACAAGTCATTTGTTACTTCACAAAAGTCCAACAGTCTATTATTGCGAGAGATCAAAAACACTAACAAAATTGCAAAATTTCTTTAATTGAACCAATTGATTATTAATTAGTTAATTTAAACGAATAAAATGCACCAATTTATGGAGAACTGACAAACAAGTAGTACAATTAAATATGACTCAGGCACGCGCTTAGCGCTGGCAAACAGTAACAGCAGTGATGCTAAAGATTGCAATTCCAACATCTGATGAGCCAAAGGGGGTGCTAGACATTAATGAATATAACTTACAACAAGTTTAGTAACATAAAATTACCCAAGTCTGCTATCAACACTAGTATCCAATATTTGATCAATCAGATAGGTTCAGATGGTTCAAATGGGCCTGAGCACTATGGGACTTAACTTCTGAGGTCATCAGTCCCCTAGAACTTAGAACTCCTTAAACCTAATTAACCTAAGGACATCACACACATCCATGCCCGAGGCAGAAGTCGAACATGCGACCGTAGCGGTCGCGCGGTTCCAGAGTGCAGCGCCTAGAACCGCTCGGCCACCCTGGTCAGCAATCAGACAGGCCCCTTGGGCACAATCAAGACACTGACGTGAAGAAGCAATAGAACACTATTTATCAAATTGAGCATTACACAACAAATATTGAAACTATTACGTTATAACTAAACTTCAAACACGGAAAACATGGAAGGGGCAGGTACGGCAAACCAGGTCTGAATAAGATTGTTTAGAATAACGAGAATTACTGATTAAATTAACGTCCGGTTGCTGCGAGGGATGCCATAGCAAACCAGGAGGCCGCAACGTCTCAGAGGCTACGGTGAGACGGGAAGTGGCGGGCCTCCCACGCGCCTTTCTTTGCACAGCCTACGCGGACAGGCTACTCCCGATGAATCGGTGGGTAACAGTTAACACACCGCGCCAGTGCCTCCAAACGCTACGAACAGCTAGGAAGGCCGAGATCAAACAACAAAACATATGGGTCATGCGTAATAATCATAGGATGTATGAAAATGCTCAGACCAAGACAAGAAACTCAATGTGAGCGTAGCCCCAAGTACAACCAAACCTTACGTATTACAACAAGAATATTACAATAAGAATTACTAAGAGGATTAACCGGTTGATCTTACAATGAAACATAGCAACAAGTTAATGTAATATCCAAGACATCACAGTGTACACGAACACATTAATTTAAGTGACTTAAAAAATTAGGAAATATGTGGTAAGGTCTTGTAGGACCAAACTGCTACGGTCATCGGTTCCTAAGCCTACAAACTATCTAAACTAACTTAAACTTACGCTAAGGACGACACACACACCCATGCCCGAAGGAGGACTCGAACTTCCGACGGGGGGAGGCTCGCGGAGCGCGACAAGACGCCTTAGAATGCGCGGCTACCCTGCGCATCCTAAGAGACTTAAAAGGTACAGCATATATTGAGAGCTAGCGCTCAAACAAATACAATAGTAATTAAACTTAAAACACTGAACATTAATTTTTTTAAAGGGGCAAAGTCCCACCAGAGTTATGGGACTTAAATACCCAAATGAGCCGAGATTAATTGGTTCGCTAGCGCCTGCTTACTAAGGCCGTAGGCAATTTAATACTCGCTAATACAGACTAGACCGGCTGCGTAGACATTGTGCTCAGGTATTACCGACCAACACAGCTCTACCAACCACCGGCCGCTTGGACAATCGTGCGTCCGTAGGCTACGTGAACAGCTCACTGTACGTCACATGTACCTCTTATTTCTGCCTCCCTGACTGCGACCGATTGCCTGCTCTTGTGGTCAATAAGCCAATCCAAGAAATCACCAACAAAGACTCAACTAACGGGTGATCGAAGCGCCACTCGGCGACCAGACAGAAACGGACTGCGCCAGTAGACGAAGATGTAAAACATGTAACGAGCAGAAATGGCTGAATGTTAAGGCCAGCGGCTATCTTCGAGTGCTTTGTGTTGCCATGTTTCAACAAGATAACGCAAAACTATACGTTACCCATGCCGTGCTGACAGTGTATTCGATTGTTATCTTTGCCATCATTTGCCCCAGATCTCTCACCCACTGAGAATATCTGGTTGTTGGTTGTCGAGAGACTGGCATACCTTCCGCCACCCAATACGGTTGAGGTGACCTGGCAAAGAATGGAAGCACCATAGAATGACGTACATTTATATGTCATTCAATCTCAGTTCGACTCAGCTCCCTACCGGGTCTGAGCCGTCGTTGCTGCCAAAAGTGTTAGCTCTGTGCATTGAAGTTTACTCCCTGTACACCCCTGAACTATTCAAAAAGTAAATCACGTATTGCTCCTCTTAAGTTTGTGCGCAACAGTAAGTAAAATTTGGTTTTATTATTTTCCTCGGTTACAGCGTTTATGATACTGAGAATATTACTTTCCAATGTCTGTGACATTATGTCTAGAGACAACGGTATAGCTGTACAGTATTTTTATTTTATTTTCTTTTCCTTTATTGTATTTCGATTCCCCTGCAGTTTGTTACTCTGCTCTGCAGCCTACAGACTTTGTAAAACGCAAGAAAGAAGATAAGAAACAATAAAAGCAGGCGACTGAAATTCTAAAACGGCGGAAAATTGTGGAAAGTTAAAACATAAAGCAAAGGGTTGGCAAAGCTAATAAAAAAACACAGAAAGCAGACAGGGAACATAGTAGACAAACAATTAAAAAACAGGGCGACAGTCTGGTTTCTGTTCGCAAGAGATATAAAAATCACATCCAGCGACAGTATGATGTCCGTTCGCAACACTTTGGACAAGACACACAACACTGAACACTCACTGTAAACACTGTACTAAAATGTCGGCACAAAGATAACCCACCATAGCCGAGGGCAGATGGGGGGGGACCTGGGCAGATGGGGTGGGGGGGAAACAAGGAGGGAGGAGAGGAAAAACTAAAGGGGGGGAACCAAAGGAGGGAGTGTACTCATAAGGGGGGGGGGGGGAAGGCTGGGCAGACACGAGAGGGAATGGGAAAAGGCAGAGGAGGAAAATGCAAAAGGATTTCGGGGAGAGAAGGGGGGAAAGAGAGAGGGTAGGTGGGGAAAAAAGGATGGAAGGGGGGGAGAGGGAGCCCAGGAAAAGGACAGAGGAAAGGAGGGCGGTGAGGACCAGAGTTGATAGGAGGGATAAATGGAGGGAGAGAGGGAATCATCCGGGAGGGGGAGTTGATGGAAGCCACCTTGGGAAAGGAGATGAAGGGTGTAGGGATGGAGGGTAGGGGGGACACAACAGTGAAGGCGTGGCAGGGGTCGGTAATGGGAGAGGAGAGGAGCAACCAGGGGGTGAGGGGGATCAAGGCGGCGGGAGATGTAGAGTATGCGGATATGTTTGAGGAACAGGAGCAGACGGGGGAAAGGAATGAGGTTATAGAGGATCCGCGTGGCGGACAGGAGGCGTATATGGAAGCCGAGGTGCAGTGCATGACGCTCGAGGATCTGGAGGGACTTACAGAATTTGGAGAGCGTACAGTATTTCACTGGAAAGTAGATTTATTATCTTCTTCGATTACTATGTGAGTGAGGTTTCCACATGCTAGGATGCTGATTTGGACTGTTGTGTCTGTTGACGGTATTGGCAGCTTCGACTCCTGAAAACGAGTGGTAGCTGTGCATTCTGTCTCCTTATAATCTTATACATGATCCAGTCAAGCCAGTGCGACCAACGCCTATGTTTGATGTCTACGTGTGATTACCACTCACTGACAGCAGGTGGCAGCTCGAGCATTGGAAGGTATATGAAGTGCGTCAGGGGGACGCAGAAGACAGTGCAGTCCTAATCGTAATGCGGGAATGGGGCGATTTATATGACATCAAAAAGAGAGGGCACAAGCATTGTCGTGAATAAAACAGTGACTCTTATATACAATAACTTTCCTTTAATTTACACCTAAGGTCACAAACTTTTTGTTAACACATTACCGGTTTTGGTCTATAATGACCATCATCAGATCTGTTTTACAAAAACAAAGTCCTGCAGTCTTGCACTACATTAGGACTTTGTTTTTGTAAAACAGATCTGGTGACGGTCATTACAGACCGAAACCGGTATCTGTTAACAAAAAGTTTGTGACCATAGACGTAAATTAGAGGAAACGAAAAGAGAGGGCATGATCATTGGCTTCCGGGCCGAGGGCATTTCCAAAATTCCAAAGTCTAAAAAAAATGGTTCAAATGGCTCTAAGCACTGTGGGACGTAAAAACTGTGGTCATCAGTCCCCTAGAACTTAGAACTACTTAAACCTAACTAACCTAAGGACAGCACACACACCCATGCCCGAGGCAGGATTCGAACCTGCGACCGTAGAGGTCGCGCGGTTCCTGACTGAAGCGCCTAGAACGGCTCTGCCACAGCGGCCGGCGAACGCCCAAGTATGTAATGAACCAAGGGGCTAGCAACAGCGTCTCCTCAACGACCGTTCAGCGAAAGTTGTTGCGTTAGGGCTAATGCAGCAGGCGCCCTGTTTATGCACTAACGCTGACTGCTGTTTATCGGCGACGTAGGCTGCAATTTGAACGTCATTACTGCAACTGGACATACATTGTGTGCTGACAGATGGTGTTTTCAAATGAATCACGTGTTATGCTCCAACCCATCGAAGGCCCTTGTTGTGTACGGCGTGAAACATCTGAGAGCTAACACCCTGCAACCATGAAGGAGCGTTACGGTCTGGGGAATGTTTTCGGAGCATTCCCTAGGTGATCTCGTCATTCTGGAAAGCACAACAGATCAACGCAAGTACGCATCTATCCTTGGGTAACACATTAGCCTCTACATGCTGTTAGTTTCTCCTCGGCACGATGACATCTACAAGCAGCATAATGAAAAGTGTCACTCATCTCGCAGTGTACGTGAGAGGTTCGAAGGGCACCAGGATGAGTATTCTGCACTCCTCTGACCACCAAACACCTCGGATTCAAAACCCAGTCGAGAATCTGTCGGACCACCCCATCCGAGAATGCAAGCACAGGTGGCCTTGGCAATGTCTGTACCTTTCAGTCTTCATTGGCTCTCTTCCTGCACGTCTCGCTGGTGTCCGCGGTGCCAAAGGTGGTTATTCAGGCTTCTAACAGGTGGTTACATCAATGTGACTGCACAGTGCATAAAAAATTCAACTACATGTTTGAAAATACATTCAGTCAACCATTACTAGCAGTTGTACCACATGCAGAGTATCTCTCTTGTACTCTCCAGTCCATTTTCAACTGTTATGCCTCTTTGTGATTTTAACAAGACGTGCTAGAATGTAATCACGTCTGAGCGTGCCATTGGTGTCATCCATCAACTACTGTGATATTTATAGATCGTCCTCCCGCATGCTTTGATATTCCTCAGTCTATTAAAATTACTGATTTCTGTTAAGTGAGAACGCTGTGTGGCGAAGTGTTCTATTAACCCAAAACTGGAACACTGCAATTGATATTATATCCTTAGAAATTATTATTTCCATAGAGACAGTGAAGATTCTACTTAACAGAGTAGTGATTATTTTTCAGTGCCAGCCTTAAGTACTGCGAAAATGCATTGAAAGTTCAAAATTTCTCACAAATATCTGTAAAGTGATCCCAAATAAAAACACCAAGTGGTAAGCGGTTTTCACACCACTTTCCATGGTACACTTACAAAATCATTACTGAATCACGTTTCTTGCAGGAAGTATCTCATACGATTCTTCAGGTATCCTTAGTCGTGTAACTTCTGTTAACAACAAAGAATAACTTGAAAATTTTAAGGTGCCCATTGTGCTTTGTGGCTTTATATTCGTTTGTTCCATTAGTCGGAATACTGATTGCCTAACTGAATAGATTAAGAATGCACTACATTTGCTTTCTGAGATCTACTTTTCATTTGCATACTATCCTATGCACAATGGTAACTGTGCGTGACCTGCACTTACGTACCGCTTCACAGCTTACTTCGTATCACCAGACAGATCAGTACCTAGGACAAAGATCCAAAAGAAATGCCTGTTGTGGTAACTGTGTGTTCTCCTTGAACAATATGAATGAAACACAGTGATAAAATAGGATTTCATATTCTGGTGAGAAACTAACAGCTTGGCAGGAGACATCAGGCAGGAAATTGAGAGTCCGCAGATATTCAAAGACAGAGTTAATGAGTACCTGATTTCAGAAAGCAGAAACTCAGTGACGGAAAGTCCACACAACTTTAATGTTAGTGTCAAAGATTTTTTGACTTTGCCAGTGTACAAGTTGAAACACGTGAGACACAACAGTCGTTTTATTTTGTAAATGGTTCGAGATATCGAAACGAGGATTCGGCAAATGGTAGTTCTCAAAGTGGCATGTAATCCTGTTGTATAATCGTAGCTCTTTGTATCAACAGATGTTTAGAAGCAGGTATGATTTTTTATTTTAAATATTTACCCGCTTTGCTACTCTTTTACTCATTATTAAACCTAACCCTGCATTACCCTTATTTGATTTTGTATTTATACCCCTGAATCCACCAGAGCAAAACTTCAGTTTCTGCTGTCACCGAACTTTACTAATTTTCATTATATCCATCTTCAATCTACCCATTTCCCCCTTCAAATTTTGTAACCTAACTGCCCGATTAAAAGATCTAACACTCCACGCTCCGATACGTAGGACACCAGTTTTGTTTTCCCTGACGACGATATCCTGCTGAGTTGTCCCCACCCGGAGATCTGGAGAGGCGACGTTTATACCACCGGAATATGTGGCCCAAGAGGATACCATACAGTAGAGCTGCATGCCCTCGGGAAAAATAATAGCTGAAGTTTCGGCTTACTTTCAGCCATTCGCAATACCAGCACAGCAAGATCACTTTGGTTGATGTTACAGGGCAAGACCAGTCAGTCATCTAGAGTATTGCCCCTGCAACTACTGAAAAAGCTGCTGCTCCTCTTGACGAACCAAAAGTTTGTCTGCCCTCTTAACAGATACCCCTCAGATCTGCATCGCTGAGGCACCATCATACCTGTTAAAATAAAAAAAAATATGCATGTTGAAATATTTCCACAGTTAATGACAGCTTTAATAACCAGCAATAAAGGCCATTGTTTTCGTTCTAGTTTCGTAGGTAAAGGCGTGTCTCGTCTTATGTGACTCAACCTGTGTAGACAGATGGTAGTAGTCGGTGTAGGGTTGTTGATGTGCTTTGTTCACAGTCTTATCTAGTGCGAGAGGATGATCAGTGCCATTTTTTCGAAGTTGTAGTGTTTCCCCTAATACATACGTAATTATCGTCTGATTAGATTAGCGCCAGTGATAAATTGTAGTACCAGCTTGTGTCTGTTAAAGTCTAACTTGTTTCACATTTCTTAAAGGGGATGGAATAAGATATAAGGAACACGATTTGTGAATAAATGAATAAATGTACCTGGAAGACGAAGTAAGTCCGAGTTGGCCCAGCAGAACGAGGTGGGTAACGGTGGCAGAGATGGCAGACACTAGCAGCCTTCTGTCAATCGGCAGCAGACCGGATGCAGTGAACCGCACGGTAGGCCCTCGCTCCAGTTGGCTGAGAAAGGCCTTTACCTCCGGCTCTCCCACTGTGAGACCCGCAGCCCTGCGTAACAGAGTCGCTGCCCGTGCCTCCTGGTCCTGCAACGCCGAGCATGAGAGTGTCAGCGCCAACAGCTCAAACACGTGTCGCACCAGCCAGCATGCGGAGAAGCTCAAGGACGGGGTGACGAGCATGCTCTCCACTTGTTCTGGCACCACCAATGCTATGAGCACTTCGTAGCTACCGTAAATTGTGCCGACGACGCTGTACACTACGTGGAAGGTGATCGCTGGTGACACGTGTGTCTCCAGAAACTCTGCAGCACGCTGCAGCACCAGGTGAGCGTGTTGCAGCCGGCGAAGCCTGCCACTCAGGTATACGTGTTGCTCTTTCTGTTGCCAGCCAAGGAGCAGCTGCGACAAATTGGGCTCTCCTAGACAGGACAGTGTCTTCACCAGACTGGCGTTCAAACTCTTTAACCGAATCCAAAGTTCTAGCACTGACGCTATGAACTGCGTAGTTATTGAAAAATCACAGAATATCGTGTAGACCGCTATGGCCATCTGTAGCGTGGTGAACCTGCCGAATCTCTTTGAAAAAGTGGAAAGAGATGAAGCTCCAGAGATGACAGCTATAATTATATCCACAACGAAAATAAAGTTTCCCGCATTCCTCTGCGTGTGGACAATGTTTGGACCCAGGAGTTTGTCTGCATGACGGATCGCAGCCAGGAAACTACTGAAGTGTGATAGTTTACTGAATGAACAGTGGAAGGACATGCTGAAGCACCTGATATGAGTCATCAGTTTCAACAACACGTCAGTGTAAATAGTTACTTTTGAAGCGCTAAGGTACAAGTGCTGACTCGCTACATAAAAATCAGAAATTGTCATAAAAACTGCGATTATTATCCATATTGATGATATCGTCAGATACTTAGTGAATTTTTGTAGCAGTTTCTTGTCAAAACATCGACAGTCTTGATGGTTGTAGCTATTTGGTGCAATCCCATGAAACTGCCATATTCTATAAATCCACATGATACTAATGGAATATGCGGTGTCTCCCATTCTAATTCAATGTATAACTTCTCTTGCTACGAGTCAGTACACTTCCACTCTCTTGTGCCACACAGTTTACGAACTAATACTCCACTGGAGGCTTGAAATGTAGAAACATCGTTGCAATAAAGTGAGAAAGCAGAGGGAGCTAGTATTACAGCTGGTCCTGTCCAATAAGGAACTAATCTCTTTACACACTAGAGTCTAGCTGACTTCGTAACTGTCAGAATTATAACAGTGTCGAGACACTGCTGTGGCAGACAAGATAAAGTGGATATTGATTCTTAACAGTTCGATACCGTATTCTGTTGGCAATCAAGTAATGAGGGTCTGAAAAGTTTTTCAGTTAAAGTAGAGGGAAATATCTTAATCTCATACCTTGATCCACTTAGCATCTGATAAGTACTGATTCTAAGGAATGGCACATTCTTTTCATCCTACCTTAAAGTTACACATATTGCAGTTTTTTTAGCTAGGGCATCTATATCCCAAATCATTTGAACACAACGTATAAAAATATGGATCAACGTTCATTTATGACTTTAGTTCATTTATCACTATTCGCTTCGTGATTAATAGGTCTGTGTTAAGCACATATAGGAGCTTCCCTAAGCCATGCGTGTATTTGTATTCTCTTCTGTATTGTATCTATTGGAAGAGGAGAGGTTCAAAGAATTCAGTAGATTTCTTCTGGTAAGACCTTTTACCACATATATTGCCCGTTAAACTTCACCTGGTATATTCAAATGTGAGCAGAAATTTTATGTGATATACCACCAATTGATAAACTCGTACCGAACAACCAAGTTCAATGGGAAACATGAAACTTTTTTTTTTAAATGGATAGAATTATTTGAGTAATTCTATTATTGTTTAAGCATTCAAGAAATTTGGGTTTCGATTCTCAACAATTTGGTGGACATGACAGTTTAGTAAACAAGTACTGAGGAATAGAAATTGCAATTAAAGTTTTTCATGTACTAAATTCCTGTTGAGTTATTCATATTTCATATGTTCATTCTATAAACTGAGTGTCTGCCGCACAGATAAAGGAATGTAAATCGTTAGGTGTTCAGT